>NW_027498455.1:0-130160 GCF_021521415.1 Bidens hawaiensis | reverse complement strand
AAAATGAAGAAGGGAAATTGATTAATATTTTCAATCAGGTCCTTGATCTGTGGTTGATGGTTCAAAAGTCGGTATTTTGTTAGTTTAGGGTCAATTTTGCAAGATGTTCAAAGTTATAATCAATAAAACAAATAAATAAATAAATAAAATATTAAAAAAATACTTTCTTCATTGATAAAATACCCGAACCCGAACCTGGGTCGGGCAATGATTATAAACCAAAAGGAAATGGAAAACCCGAAATGTTATAGCATTCCTACTTTTGGAAATTTCGTCCCGAAATTAGAGATTAAGCCGTAACGAAGAGGTGCGGGTACTATTTCATCATTTGGTCTTTACACTCCCAAGTGAACTCGGAACCAAACTTAGATTCCCAACGAACTTTGACAAGCGGATTACGGCTACGCTTGGTTTCTTTATCCATATCATCCACGATTTCAACGGGTTTCTCGATAGCACACATAGATTCATCAACTTGTACTTCGCTAAGGGGTATGTGGAGATTCCCCTTGGCTAAGAACTCTTTGAGGTTGGAAACCTGAAAAGTTGGATGAACATTGGAGAGCTCTTCGGGGAGATTTAGACGATATGCAACTTTACCAACCCTTTCAACGATCTCAAATGGGCCAACGGAACAATGAGATTATTTTATTCCCTTTGCCAAAACGAACTACCCCTTTCCAAGGAGATACTTTAAGGAGAACTTGATCACCAACAGTGAACTCGAGAGGTTTACGACACTTATCGGCGTAGCACTTTTAGCGACTACGAGCGGCAAGAAGATTTTGACGAATAAGAGCGATTCGATCGGAAGTTTCATGAGCAATCTCGGGACCGGTGATTTGCGATTCACCAACCTCGTTCCAAAAAACGGGGCGGGTGGGTAACGGCATTTTCGGCCATAAAGAGCTTCAAACGGTGCCATGCCAATACTAGTATGAAAACTATTATTGTAGGAAAACTCTACAAGTGGTAAGTGAGTATCCCAATTTCCACCAAAATCTAGTATGCAAGAGCGGAGCATATCCTCGAGAGTTTGAATTGTTCTCTCGAATTGACCATCGGTTTGCTTGTGATAAGTGGTGCTTAGATCGATATGGGTACCCAAGGCGGTTTGCAACGATTTCTAAAAATGAGAGGTAAACCGACCATCACGATCAGAGATAAATGGTCAACGACGTTCCATGGCGGCAAATGATGTTCTTGACATAGAGTCGGGCTAGTTTGCTTACAGAGGACTTTTCACGGAACAGTATGAAGTGAGCTGACTTGGTCAAACGATCGAAAAATCACCCAAATACTAACATTGCGGCTTTGAGTAGTTGGGAGTTTAGTAACGAAATCCATGGCTATGTCCTCCCATTTCCAAAAGGGGATCAGAGGTTTCTCGAGCAATCCAAACAGCTTTTGATGCTCGGCGTTAACCTTAGAGAAAATGATGCTTTTAGATACATATACCGCGATATCCTTCTTCATTCCCGGCCTCCAAAACATGGTACGAAGATCGGCATACAATTTATCCGCACCGGGAGGAATAGAGTATCGTGACTTATGAGCTTCATTGAGGATGAACATGCGAAGACCATCACGACGGCAACCCATAAACGGTCCGAATAATAGAGCAAGCCATTACGTTTGGTTTCTAGTTGGAGTTAGGCGCCACACGACATCTCGTCGTGTAAGTTACCCACGGTCACGGAGACGTGTTGTGCGTAGAAGATGCGGTATTGGAGGTCAGATTAGATGGTGACACAATGGAGCAAGAAGGATTTAACATGACTCTTACGACTAAGAGCATCGGCCACAACATTCGCAATCCTGGGGTGGTAGCGAATTTCACAATCGTAATCGCTTAACAGTGCGACCCATCGTCTTTGTCTCATATTGAGGTCCTTTTGTCGAAAATGTGTTGTAAGTATTTTTTGGTCGGTGAAGACCACACAGTTTGTGCCTTAAAGGTAGTGTCTCCAAATTTTCAAGGCGAACATGACCGCACCAAGTTCGAGGTCATGAGTCGTGTAATTTTTCTCGTGCACCTTGAGTTGACGCGAAGCCTAAGCAATGATCTTGTCCGGTCGCATAAGAACACAACCAAGACCCTGAATAGAAGCATCACAAAAGATAACAAAATCGTTGTTGCCCTTGGGAAGAGCAAGGATTGGAGCATTGCAAAGAATGTCCTTAAGAGTTTGAAAAGCTTCCTCTTGATCAGAACCCCATTCGTAAACTTTCCCTTTATGGGTTAGTGCGGTAAGAGGTGAAGCAATCTTCGAGAAGTTGTGGATAAAATGAAAGCAATACCCCGCTAAACCAAGAATTGAACGAACCTCCGTTGAGAGGACGGGGTTACCCACTTTTTAACGGCCTCAATTTTAGTGGGATCAACGTGAATACCTTTGTCGTTAACGATGTGGCCCAAGAACTGAACTTGCTTTAACCAGAATTCGCGTTTGGAGAACTTGGCGTAAAGTTGTTTCTTTCGTAAAAAGTCGAGAATGGTGCACAAATGGTCTTTGTGCTATGTTTCGGATTTAGAGTATATCATGATATCTTCGATGAAAATCATTAAACACTTGTCAAGGTAGGGTTTACAAACAAGATTCATAAGGTCCATGAAAACGGCAGGAGCATTAGCCAACCCAAAAGGCATGGCTCGGAACTCAAAGTGGAAATACCGATTACGGAAGGCGGTCTTGGGTATGTCATCTTCGAGGACACGGAGTTGGTGATAACCTGAACGGAAAACAATCTTAGAGAAACATGTGGCTCCTTGGAGTTGATCGAAAACATCATCGATACGCGGAAAAGGAAAGCGGTTCTTGATAGTAAGCTTGTTGAGCTCACAGTAATTGATACACATACGAAGAGTACCGTCTTTATTCTTAACAAACAGGATGGGTGCGCCCCTTGTAGACGAACTCGGGCTAATAAAACCCTTTTTCGTGAGTTCTTGGATTTGGTTGGAGAGTTCTTGCATTTCAGAAGGCGCAAGACGGTAAGGCTATGGGGGTTTGCTCCGGGTACAAGATCAATATGGAACTCTACTTGACGAATGGGAGGGAGTCCGGTAACGTCATCGGGAAAGACTTCAAGGAAGTCGCGGACAATCGGGATGTCGGAAAGTTTCTTTTCTTCATCGGATTTTGTGTTGACGTATGTGAAAGCGACATACTTCTTACGTAAGTAACGTTGGGCTTCAAGGCATGACATGAGGTTTAGCTTTGAGAAGGGTCTTCTCCAAGAACGTTTAGAATCACGCCCTCATCGATAGGGATTCGAATTAGTTTCTCGAAACAAAAAACTTCGGCAATATGATAAACGAGGACGAGATAATAAAAGAAAGAGCTAGGATGAAAACGGTCAAGCTTCCCGAGATTTGCCAACAATTAATCCTAGTTGTTAACGATAAAGTGAGTTAAAAAGGGTCATAACGAAAAGTTATGATTTGTGACGGGTTTCGATGTGGTTAAAAATATTGAAAGTCACACTGTCGTTAAATATAAAGGATATTAGTATATTTATAAATGTTATTATTATTATTATTATTAATATTATTTATGTTTGCTTCCTTTATAAAAAAATAGGTATTTTATAAAGTGATATAGAAGCTATAAACAAAACTAAGACGAAATCGAGTCTTTATAGTGAACATAAGTTTATTAAGCGAGTTGTCATCACACATATATTCATACGTATATACATGTGTGTGTATATATATGTATAAAGGCTTTTATGGAGAAAAATTAAGGTTCAAAGACGTGGAAAACAACGAGACAAGAGGCTCGGTTTAACCAATCTTCGTTTATTAATGTTATACGCATATATTAATGTAAAAGACAATTGTTTAAAGGTGTTAAAAAAATAAAAAACAAAACCGCGTCCAGGGCGGCTCGAACCGCGCCTGGCCGGTTTTAGTGTTTTAAACCAACATGCACCATCAATTGGGCTGGTGCTACAACTTGTGAAAGGAACGATAACAATAGTGTAAATACAGACAAGCCAAAGAAAACCTCCAAAATCAAGTATGAACCCTAAAATTAGGTTCGTTTAATTCGTTTATACTTGATACAAACTGAGTTAGGGCTTTTGTTTGTTGATTAGAAATGACCATTGAGCAGTGTTTAATTACCGTGATTGATGATTTAAAGAGTGGGAACGGCGAACAAGGGTTTGCGAGTTAGGTTAGATTGCGAAATCAATTGTAACAGCAGTTTAGGGTTTTTTTTTGACCTAGGGGTTTAGGTCGTGATGTAGTAAGGATGGGTGTGGACAAGTTTAATTGCAAAAAGATCGAGTTTATATAGGGTTTTAGGACCCTTTTAGGCCGCAGTTCGTAATTAACAACATAACTATCACTTCGTTAACGTTTACCATGAATAGAGTGTCGGTGTGACGCGTATAAGGTAGGCTAATGATATGGTAACACCAATTACGGGATTTTGTTCGTAATTTATGGTCCAAGATAGAGGGAGGGGGAGGGCTGTGTTGCGTCGGTAGTGGGAGAGGAAGAAGAATGAAGAAGGGAAATTGATTAATATTTTCAATCAGGTCCTAGATCTATGGTTGATGGTTAAAAAGTGGGTATTTTGTTAGCTTAGGGTCAATTTTGCAAGGTGTTTAAAGTTATAATAAATTAAATAAATAAATAAATAAATAAAGTACTAAACAAATACTTTCTTCATTTATAAAATACCCGAACCCGAACCCGGGTCGGGCAATGATTACAAACCAAAAGGAAATGGAAAACACGAAATGTTACACAAGACACCTCAATAATTTCATTTAAAAAAAATGAAGAATTTCAAAACTTGTCTAATTTACTTTTCAAATCAAGAACCTTATTTTCAAGTTCAGTTATCTTAGTTCTATGTTTAAAAATCTCTTGAAATTGTTGATCACTAATGGTCATTTTCACTGACAATTCTGTTTGAAATCATGATTACTTATAGACAAAGCTTCTATTTTTTTCTCTACATCTCATTTGTGATTTTAGTGATTGTCTATATGTATCCTTGATTGAAGCAATTTCTTTCACCAGTAAATCATTATGATCTTTAAGTGAATCAATTCTAGACTTAACAGATTCACATTCAGAATAAGACACAATTTTGGATATTTTACCAGAAGAAGAACTAACCTCATCAATTTTAGCCTTGCATGCAAAATAAGTTGGTTGCATATGACAAAAATCATCAGAATCTGATTCTGTCTAATTGAGGATAGTTAGTTCACTAGCATCTTGAAAAATTTTAGTCAGCTTGAACATTGCCAGATTTGCTTGATTATCATTACACAACATTCATTGAGTCCAATCAGTTCTTTCAGTAGAGAGAAGAGCTTGTGATCCCGAAGCTTTAGAAGAGCTACCTCCAGAAGACTTTTAAGGAGAATCATTAACCTTCTTTCCAGAATTTCTGTCTTGATTTCGAGGTCCGTTATACTCCTTTTTTGGCAAAATGACCAAACTCCTGGCAACTGTAACATTTAACCTTTAATTTATCAAAACCAACTCGTTTGTTCAGAGATGGTAAGTCTTTGCCAGTTCGTTGCATAAACTTCTTCACCTTTCTAACAATCATGGTCGTCTTCCATTTGAGATCCATTAGCTCCAAATCATCTGGATCAATTTGGTCATAGTCTTCATTAATTAGCTCACTCGTAGCAATGTTACTACCTACCTAGTTTCATATGATGTCATGAACGCACATAGAAAAGCAAAATTCTGTTCAACTTCCTTCATGTTGACATTTGGTGGTGTAGTGAAGCCATTATTAGTAGTTGATCCACCAGAATTATCATTAAACCCAAAAGCCATGACACATACATTAGGATCACAATAGCCAGATGATCCCTCTTGTGCACTTTGAGTGAGAAATGCAGTAACTGGAGTTGAAAAACTACTCAAAGGCAGACAACCTCCATATAGAGTTGGGTCTTGAGTTTACTTTGAAGATTTATGACATTTCAAATCATATTCTCGATCTTCAACTTTTTGCATGAATTCCATGGCTGTTAGGTCTTCATTATTGTAGTAATTGTTTTCTTTAAGTACCATGAGAAACGTTGAATATGAGCTAGGTAAAGCATTCTTTACTGTATCAATCTTATCAAATTCACATGGTTCCATCTTCAACTTATTCATCTCAACTATCAAATGATCAAATCAAGTGAGCATTTCTTCAACAGTCTCACCTTTTAATAAATTAAAGTTTCTAAATTGAAACTTAAGCATCACTTTCTTGCTTTCTTCAGTATTTCCCATACTTCTCGTCTTGATATGTTGAAATAATGACGCACATATCTTAATACTTCCCACTTGGTGAAAAATATTATCTGGTAATGCCATAGTCAAAGTAGAATATGCCTTAGTTTCAATCTCGAGAGCTTTCATTTCTTTTTGCGAGTATTGAGAAAAGGCTTTTGGAGTAAAATCCGTAGTTTCATTTCCAAGCATAGTCAAAATATACATATCGTAAAGACAACGTGAACAATCAGTATGTACCAACCCGAGATGTGCTCTGAAATGTGGTTCACATTTAGCAAAATCACTAAGTTTCATTAGACGAGGACATTTCGAATGAAATCTAATTTCAGCATCAAGATGTAAAATTTGTTGCATTAATACATTCTAAGAAGCCAATGCATAATAACCAGCCATCTTAAGTAAATAAAAGTTTAAACCTTAACAAATTCAAACTTAAGGGTTTAAAATGCAAATTCAGTAACGAATGAGAATACGAATAAAGATGATTGATAACGAATAATGAAAAGTAGAGAATGACAATGACGAATGACTAACCACGAATCAATTAATGAATGACTTATAAATGAGTTAGTGAATGAGGTAACGAATGAAGTAGCAGATGGATGACGAATGACTAAACGAATGAAGTAGAGTATAGTTAACGAATGAGTTACGAATAGGTGACAAATGAGTAACAAATGTTTGACGATGGTTAAATAATCGTTAACGAATGATAAATTGCTAATAAAGAATTAACTACAGTAATGAATGAGTTTGTTAATATGTTGTAACAAACTTACACGTGTCACGAATCAGTTAAGCTCAGATAACGAATGAATATTACATGCGTAACGAATGAGTAAATTCAACACAACTAATGAACTATGTATATTCAAATCTTCAAATTATGATTTTCAGATCTGGAAATTTTCTAGATCCAAACTATGATTCAGACGAACACAGATCAATGGATTACACACTCGATTCTAAACCAAATCCAACAAATTAATACTCAAATTGTTCGTCTCGGTCTCACGGACAAACCCGAACCAATAAGAACACACAATTTCTAACCAAAACCAACCGAAAATCCAAATATCAACCAAAACCAATCTTCTGTTTCCACACCAAACAAACTCAATCCAAATCCATATCCAACAATCACAATAACTCAATTCAACAATCACAAAGAATACAAACTCAATTCCGAATCTAATTCCAATCAAATCAGCCTCCAATTAATATCTCAACATATTAAATTAGCTAAATTTGATAAACTTAAACTCATATCTAAAATTAACAATTAATCAGTGTATTATCAATCAATTCATTACCAATTCCCTTAACACATACACAACCCAACCTCTGAGCTCTGATACCACTTTTAAATAAGATCTTATAGAGCTTTTATTACTAATTGATCATAATAAACCAATAGGATCTAGTTATCTGATATATATATATATATATGTGTGTGTGTGTGTGTGTGTGTAATAGATTAATGGACAAAGTGATAGAGTGAATAATTCAGCAGAGTAACGGCTTGGAGAAAATACTTTAAAACACTGGAATTATGTAAGGCGTAAATAGCCTTATATAGAAGACGAGTTGCTATTCGTTACACATCCTGTAACGAATGGCCTTCGTTCGTCTTCCTTACATACGTTATCTCTGTGGTATATAGGACTCATTCGCTATACGCCGATCGTCAACGTTCCATGACGAATGGCTATAATAATTAATGACTAAGGTCCATTCATTAAACATACTTAATGAATGGACATATACCTATAACGATTAAGGTTCATTCATTGAACATCCTTAACGAATGAACTATAAATAACAACGAATGGACTCATTTGTTAAACATCTTATGAAGGTCCAAGTATTGACGAACAAGCCATTTTATATTTGTAGGCCCATGATCATGTCTCCAAAGGTGGCCCACGAAAACTGGCATAACTTGGCCCACGAAGCTCCATTTCAGGCCTATTACCAGTCAAATCGAAGCTTGAGACGAGGAGCACATTTTGGGAAATGCCTACGAAGGTTTGACCCTTGTACAAAGCCCAAAAAGACTCCTAAATAAAGTTATGGGCCTTTTATTGTTTTTTCAGCACTTTTTATGTTTTTATTTTTGGGTTTGTGTTTGGCCCATGGCCCGTTTTAGGCCCATTTCATATTAGAACACTTATTTATATGTTGGTTATGTAAGATGAATGATCAGACTTGAATATTAATAAATTTCATTTTTCTCTTCATTTTCCCTAGACCTTTGGGTGGGATTCGGGGGTTTTGAAGTTCATCACGGGTATTCACTGAATCAACGTGATTCGATCTTCGTTTTTGTTTACACGAAATAGACTCGGAAAGTCACGGATCGTGGCATGGGCCAAAATGAGAAAGTGTTTGCAGGATACCTTTTTATCTCACAACTTTCAACGGTTGATGTATCAACGTTTGTAGAATCTGAAGCAGGGATCCAGATCGGTTGATGACTATGCGACCGAATTTTATCATTTGATTGCTTATAATGATATTCAAGAAATCGATGAACAACTCGTTCTTGGTATATTGGAGGTTTAAGGGTTCAGATCATGGACTCTGTAATCTTTTTGATCCGTTAACGGTCGCCGAGGCATACCAAAGGGCGTTGGCTTTTGAAAACAAAACCGTCGGGTGGGCGGTTCGTATTCCCCACCCCCTGCTGGAGGAAATTCGGGGTGGGTAGTGGAGGTTGTGACAATCTGATTTCTGAAGAGGCAGTCCAAAATTTGGCCTTGAAGACGGAGGGTCCACAAGCCTTATAAGCTTCAATGGCTTAAAGGGGGGGGGGGGAGAGGTAACGGTCTCAAAAAAGGCCTTTGTTTCTTTTTCTGTCGGGACCACATATAAAGATGATAATGTGTGTGTTGTGGTTCCTATGGATGCGTGTCACTTGTTTTTGGGTAGACCTTGGGAGTATGATCGAAGTATAGAACATGACGGACGGTCAAATTCTTATAGCTTCATGTTTTTTGGGGTAAAGATAACGCTTGTTCTAGCAAGCTCAATCAGCTAGCCACAAAATAGTCGGGTAACCTGTTGACCATTAGTCAGTTTGAAGATGAGTTGGTGGAGGCAGACAATGTGTTTGTTTTGATAGGGAAACCGGTGTCCGAGGAAGTTGAGATTCCCGAAGCTATAATTCCTTTACTTGTGGAATTTTCTGATGTTTTCCCTGATGACTTGCCGGATGGGCTGCCACCTTTGCGTGACATCCAACATCATATTGATTTGGAGCCCGGTTCACAATTGCCCAATAGGCCATATTACAGGATGAGCCCGAGAGAGCATGAAGAGTTGCGTAGACAGGTTGAGGAGTTGATTTCTAAGGGTCATGTTCGTGAAAGTATGAGCCCTTGTGCTGTTCCTACTTTGTTAACTCCAAAGAAGGATGGTACCTGGCGGATGTGTGTCGATAGTCGAGCCATCAACAAGATTATTGTGAGGTACAGGTTTCCTATTCCTCGACTTGATGATTTGCTTGACCAGATTAGTGGTGCCATTGTTTTCACAAAGTTGGATTTGAAGAGTGGTTATTACCATATTCGTCTTAGACTTGGGGATGAGTGGAAGCAGCCTTCAAGACTCGTGAAGGGTTGTATGAGTGGTTGGTGATGCCTTTTGGTTTATCAAACCCACCTAGTACTTTTATGCGTGTGATAAATCAGTTGCTCAGACCTTTTACTGGAAAGTTTGTGGTGGTATATTTTGATGATATTCTTATTTATAGTGCTTCTTTTAGTGAGCATGTTGTGCATGTCAAGAAGGTTTTGGCCTTGCTTCGTAGAGACAGTTTCTTTGCATCAACAAAGAAATGTGTGTTCATGACCCCTAATGTTTTGTTCTTAAGGTATGTTATTTCAGGTGATGGGATACAGGTGGATGAATCTAAAGTTGGAGATGTTCAAAACTGGCCAACTCCTACCACCATTACAGAAGTCCGCAGTTTTCATGGGCTTGCTTCTTTTTATAGGCGGTTCACTCCACACTTTAGTTCCATTATGGCCCCTATGACAGATTGCATGAAGGGAAAGACGTTTGTATGGATAGAGGGAGCAGAGTTAGCTTTTCAGGTTATCAAGAAAAAGCTCACTACCGCGCCAATTCTGGTATTGCCTAACTCTTCACAAGTTTTTGAACTTCATACTGATGCCTCGAAGGTTGGTATTGGCGGGGTCCTCAGTCAAGGGGGTCGACCAATTGCTTATTTTAGTGAGAAGTTAACAGAGGTAAAGTTGAGATATAGTACTTATGACATGGAGTTTTTTGCAGTGGTCGAAGCTGTACAGCATTGGCGTCACTATTTGTTTCATAAATAGTTTGTTTTATTCACTTATCACGATTCTCTAAGGCATAGTCGCACGCAAGACAAGATATCTCATAAGCACTGGCGTTGGTTAGCTTTTCTTGAAAAGTTTACTTTCGTGGTCAAACACAAAACTGGTGTTTCAAACCGTGTTGTTGATGCCTTGAGTAGGAGGGGAAATATGCTTGTTTCCATGAGAATCAACGTGCTGGGGTTGGATGTTATTCGTGAGCAGTTAACCACTGACCCGTATTTTTCAGTTGTGTTGCAGGATGTGCAAGCGGGTCAGAATCAGACTTTCTTTTGCATGACTGGTTTTTGTTCAAAGGGAATCAACTATGTATTCCTGACTCCAGTCTTCGGTTGAAAATTATTCAGGAGTTACATGGGGAGGGTCATGTTGGTCGTGACCGTACTTTACATTTGGTGCAGTGTTCCTACTTCTGGCCTACTATGAGGAAAGAGGTAGATCGTTATGTTAAAAGGTGTCGAGTTTGCCAAGTCTCAAAGGGCACGACTACTAATGCGGGTCTTTATATGCCTTTTGGCGGTCCCTTCACAGCCTTGGAATAATATTAGTATGGATTTTGTGTTGGGGTTGCCACGGACTCAGAGGGGTAACGATTCGATCTTTGTTGTGGTTGATCGGTTTTCTAAAATGGTGCACTTTATTCCTTGCAAGAAGATGACAGACGCAGTTAATGTGGCTCAATTTTTCTTTCCGGATGTTTATCGTTTGCATGGTTTGCCATCTTCTATTGTTTCTGACCGGGACACTCGTAGTGCATATCACCCTTAAACGGATGGGCAAATGGAGGTTGTGAATCGTTCACTTGGTAATCTGTTACGATGTCTTGTGGGTGATCATGTGAAGTCTTGGGATCAAAAGCTATGTCAAGCTGAGTTTTCTTATAATCATGCTGTCAATAGAAGTACCGGGTTTAGTCCTTTTCAGGTGATTTATTCTGCTCAGCCACGGGGTCCCCTTGATCTGATGTCACTTCCTGTTCCTGGTTTTGTACCCAAGAAGGTGAAAGATTTTGTTGAAGGGCTACATGAGATTCATAAGGTGCGCATGACAACCTAGTTCGAGCCAATTCAAAGTATAAGAAGGCTGCTGATCAAAAGCGAAGACATGTTGAATTTGAAGAAGATGATTTTGTCTGGGCTGTTTTAACTAAAGATCGTTTTTAGTTGGGGAGTATAACAAATTGTCAGCCAAGAAAATCGGATTAGTGGAGATTGTGCAGAAAATAAATCCGAATGCTTACCGTTTGAAGTTACCAAGTCATATTCGTTGTTCGGATGTTTTTAATGTCAAACAATTGCTGCCATTTTATGGGGATTCGACTGATGATGAGGTCACTGCAGATTCAAGGTTGAATTTTGTCTATCCAGGAGGGAATGATGAAGGCCCAAGTATTGACGAACAGGCCATGTTATATTTGGAGGCCCATGATCGTGTCTTCAAAGGTGGCCCACGAAAAAGGGCATAACTTGGCCCAAGAAGCTCCATTTCAAGCCTATTACCAGTCAAATCGAAGCATGAGACGAGGAGCACATTGTGGCAAACTCCTATGGCGGTTTAGCCATTGTCCGAAGCCCAAAAACGACTCCTAAATAAAGTTATGGGCCTTTTATTGTTTTTTCAGCACTTTTTATGTTTTTATTTTTGGGTTTGTGTTTGGCCCATGGCCCGTTTTAGGCCCATTTCGTATTAGAACACTTATTTATATGTTGGTTATGTAAGATGAATGATCAGACTGAATCAACGTGATTCGATCTTCGTTTTTGTTTACACCACTGCATCAACATCCTTAACGAATGAGCCATAACTAGAGAATGGGTCATAATTACATAAATGCCCTTTAACATTAAAATAATCAAAAAATACAAAGACTAGTATAAAGACTCGAGACAACAAAACCGTGCACTAACAATAAATCACCAAAAATGATTATCTTCTCTGAATAAATTAAAATGAAGATTTATTACTAGAAATATTTGTGTCCATGGATTGATATTTGGTTTTTAGTGGAAATCACTTTCTATAAATTCAAAACACAATCTTGTGCGAAAACTAAATCCAACATATATGACGACAGGATCAACACGTACATCAAGTTTTCGACGCCGTTGCTGCGGACACGGTGAATTTCTAAGAACGATCCAAGTTTTAGTTTAATCATTGTTTATAATTGTATAAATTTATTTTTATTACTAACTATTAGATTTTTCTTATTTCAAGGCTAGCCTTTAGTTTAAATTTAAATAGTTTTAATTTATTTAATCCCATGTAGATCCACTACATTCGGATCTGCGCTAGTTTCACCAATATATGAACCCAAACGACTTTTTCGCCGAATAATACGCAACCGGGCAAAATAAGCCACTGAAAAAATCAAGGACGAATCAGTAGACGCCACGACATCGGAAGAAAATCAAGTAGAAGAAATGATGACAGCACCATACGATGAACCATACATGAGCCAGTATGCCTGGCCAACCCTCGAAGGCTACGACAATGGAGTGGCTCCACCCGAAATCACTGACATTTTCAAAATCAAATCAAGCACCATTCATATGGTGGAAAATTCAGTTCAATTCCATGGTCTTCTCGACGAAGACCCTCTTTTTCTTAGATCTCAATTCTTACGAATCTGCGGAACCTTCAAAATTCAAAACTGTTCAGGAGATCAAATTAGACTCTAACTCTTTCCTGTCTCTCTAAGGGGTCAGACCTCAGAATGGATAGAATCCCCTTCCTTCTGGGTCCATAACCAACTGAGACCAGGTAGGTGAACAGTTTCTCCTCAATTACTTTCCGCCTGATAAAACTGCAAAATATCGATCCAACATCACCAGATCCCGTACCGGCGATGATGAGTCGTGTCATGCAACATGGGAGAGATAAAAAATTCTTATGAGAAGATGCCCACATCATGGACTAAGCGTATGGTTACAAGTACAAAATTTTTTTTGACGCACAATCAAGTAAAAACACACAGGCCATCAACCAAGTCACCGGTGGAGATCTGGGATCTGAATCACCTAACGAAGCATTTGAAATCATGGAGAAGGAAACAAAGAAGAGTTTCGCTTATAACACACTAAGATCTACACTGGCTCATAAAGGAATGCACCACGTCGATTCCAACACCCTTGTCACCGCAAAACTTAAGGCACTCTCTAAAAAATTCTAACTACTTCAAGCCAAACTATCAAAAACCAAAATCACCTATGACACCTGTGGAGGAACATACAAGACAAGAGACTGCAAACAAATCCTTATAGCCATGGAAGAAGTTTACTTCATCGCTCGTCAAAACAACGCTTTCCATAACAACTACAATCCAGGATGAAGAAACCACCCGAATTTCAGTTGGAAGGACGGAGGTAATACTCAAACCCTACCCGGATTCGAAAAAAGGCAGATGAATCAATTTATACAAAATAAACCTCAATTTCAAGAACAATGTTCCAGTAACAATCAATTTCCGGACTACTCAAGAATTGAAGAAATGTTGACCCAAATCATGAGCAAGACAAATGAAATAGAAAAGAAGGCCGACTTAAGGGTTGTTGACATCATCGCAGAATTGTTAAAACATGAAGTTGCCTAAAAGGCCAACAAGCATTATTTCTGAATCCAGAAACTAAGATCGGACAAATTGCCCAACAATTGTCTGAAAGGCCACCCGACACTCTTCCAAGAAACACAATAACAAACCCAAATGCAACAACAAACATTGTCACCTTAAGAAGTGGCACAACCACTGTGGCCTCACCAACTTTAGAACCAGTTATGGAAAAGGAAGTCCTTGATAAGATGCAGGAAAGACTGAACCCAGCAGGTACCATACAACCAAAGGAACCGGTCCGAACTTATGATCCACCTATTCCATATCTCAGACGACTTAAACATGAGAAATTGGAAGCTCAATATGGGAAGTTTTGGAACTCTTCAAACCACTCCACATCAACAGCCCTTTCATCAAGGCCATTTCTCAGATGACGAAATATGAAAGTTTCTTAAAGAAGTGCTGACCAAGAAAAGAAAGCTGGAGGAGCTCTCGCATGTCACCTTGAGTGAACCATGCTTAGCTGTCCTCCAAAACAAGCTTCCACCAAAAATGACCGATCCTGGGAGCTTTACTATCCCTTGTCTCATAGGAAATTTATCTGTTTGCAATGCCCTGGATGACTTAGGAGCTAGTATTAATTTAATGCCTTATGCGATTTTTGCAAAACTAGGGATAGGAGAACCAAAGCCCACCCGCATGAGCATTCAGTTAGTTGACCAATTCGTTAAATATCCTCCAGGCATTGTTGAAAATATGCTTTTCAAAATTGACAAATTTGTTTTCCCAGTAGATTTTGTGATCAAGACATGGAGGAAGACAAATGTGTACATCTAATTTTATGAAGATCTTTTTTAGCCACTACGAAAGCTATTATTGGTTTTTGCACATGCAAACTCACTCTTAGGGTAAATGAAGAGGAAATCACATTTGATATAGGTAAGTATATGCAACATCCACAACATAATGATGACACATTATACTGTGTCGACATCATCGATTCTATTGTGAGTTTCTATGTGGGAGATTCCTCCATTACTAACACACTCGAAACACAAGTCATAACCGAAACCATCACCAAACCTATTTTATAAAACTAAAATCTCGATGCCAACAATAACAATCAAGAAGCATCAGAAGTAGTATGTGAAATCAGTGAGTGTAATAAAAAAGTAAGACCATCAATCGAAAAACCACCAGCCTTAGAATTAAAAGAGCTCCCAAACCTTCTCGAGTACGCCTTTCTAGAAAAAGATTCTCAACTCCCAGTAATTATTTCATCTCACATTTCCATATAGAAAAAGACGAACTTGTTAAGGTTATGAAAAACCACAAGAAGGCTATAGCATGGAAGATCATGGATATCAATCCTTCCTTTTGCACTCACAAAATCCTTATGGAGGGAGAATACAGACCCGTGGTCCAACATTAACGACATCTAAATCCCAACATGCAAGATGTGGTGAAGAAAGAAGTTATCAAACTCCTTCATGCCAGTTAATCTACCCAATCTCATATTCACATTGGGTTAGTACAGTTCAAGTGGTAGCCAAGAAGGGAGGGATGGCAGTAGTAATGAACGAGAAAGACGAACTAATATCAATGAGGATCATCACATGTTGGCGAGTCTACATTGACTACCGGAAGCCTAATGACACCACCATAGAAGATTAGTTTCCACTTCCCATTATCAATCAAATGTTTGAACGGTTGCCTGGAAAAATGTTCTATTGTTTTCTTGATGGATTCTCCTGATACTTTCAAATTCCCATTGCTACTCAAGATCAGGAGAAAACCACCTATACATGTCCGTGTGGCACCTTTTCCTATCGAATAATGTCGTTTGGACTATGTAACGCTCTAGCCACTTTCTAATGTTGCATGATGGCAATTTTTCATGAAATGATCGAACATTGATGTGCTAAAAGTATTCAAATAATTATTAATTAAATTATGCTAAGCTAGACACTAAGTAATACTCCAGACTCCTTAAATCTCGACTAAACTACTAACTGGCAAATAAACTGGTTGTCTCTAGTACATCTAAGTAAGTCCAAATATCGAGCCCTTGAACTCTTTAAATTACATATATTAACTAATTAGACTTGACTAACTGAAGCGACTATTTAAACATTATTATTAAGGGGGGGGGGGGTAAGATTAATTAATATTAACTAATAAAAAACTAATTAAGTAACGACAAGAAATAAAACACAAAACAATTTAGTTCAGCTGATTCAGATTGTAATGAAAAAACCACATAGGCTAGAATCCCCAAAGTTTCATTTATCAAATAGTTAGAAAATAAAAGTTATGAAATGGGATCTTAAAATAGAAACTTAAAAGAAAACCTGAAACAGGACCCCTGACCCTTCTCAAGAAGACACCTATAGATTTCTAATAAGTTTTAAGACACTAGTTTATATATTAAACTCCATTACGGTTATCTAATTAATTATGAAAGAGTACCTTTATAATGCAATCCAACCTTACAGTGCGGAAATCAAAGGTAATTCGACAAACTTAATTGGCACGCTAGACAATATTAATTAATCAAACTTAGACGGACTCCTTACGAATACCTAAATCTAGCAATCTTAATCAACAAAGATCTAATAATTTAAAATAATCTATCACCTTACAGATTTCTAGGTTAGCATCACACTTTTATTCGTTTAACTAATAATATTATTCCTATGATCTTATTCGAACTCAATAATAAACTAGTCAAAAACACACAGTAGATGACCTAACAAAATCGGATCATATGAAATAATCACCAAGGATTATGTGGCATAATAAATCTAAAAAAAACAAAACCAAGTGCACATATGCATCAATCAAATATAATCAAATAATTTACTGAATCATAAAACCATAACGACCAGAAACAATCCAACTAAAATTAAAACATCAATGATGGTTCTTCATAAGCCTAGGCAGTCTATTAACTTTTGCCTAGAATCTTAAAATCAAACAAACCAATGATAAAAGAAATCATGGTGAAAAAACAGTAGAAACGAAATATTAAAGGCGATAAAACTCGTAGTATTCGATCTTGAACAAGTAGCGCTTCACCGGGTGATTCCTTTCCTTGAAAACCGCCAAATATTGCAATACTAAGCTCCAAGAAACTCCAAATTCGGCTCTGGTTCATAAGGTATTATTCATGTTAAGGTTAAGGGTGCATTTATAGTGAACTGTGCCCAAACCTGACCAAAATCATAAACTTTCGGGAAAATAGACAGGCCACGCCGCGTGACCAAGTATAGTGTAGCTGGCGGTGCGCTGCAGCGTGCTCCAATGGGGGGGGGGGGGGGGTTCGACCGGTTCTCTTTCCGGTCCATTTTCTGATGCGTTCCGGCTTCTCGTTAGGCTTATTTTGTCTCGTTTTTTGCCCTTTTTAACCACGATCAACTTTCGGAACTTACCAAACACAATTATGTTAGTAGTATACAGATCTCAACTAAAAACCAATAAAAACTAATAAAATATTATATAAAATATACAAGAGAAATATATATATTTTTTATTATATCAAATATCCCCAGACATACTCTTTTTTTTCGTTCCTGAAAAAGTCTAATGCAATGGAATCAGAACCGAAAAATAAGTCTTAAAAACATATAGATTAATTTAAAATTTAGATAAACGCAAAAACTGCGATCACCGATATTGTTGTCCACTTAAACTCATGCCTTGATCTTTACCGGAAAAAGTAAGATCCAACAACTTCTCTATTTGTATAACTCAGTGGTTTACATAGTTAAGACCCATTTATTTTCATCTTTTACTGGACTAGACCACCTCAACTTGACTTAAACCTCAAAATTAGCAGATTAAAAATTTTTTTTGCTCTCTTTTTACATGAATAGTTAAGCCGATCAAGGGTATTATTTATCCACCTAAATTTAATCATAAAAGTTTACCAAAGCAGCCATTAGATACGATGAAGGTATAATTTATTAGCTAATGTCACCCAAAACATGAAATACCCCCGTTATCAAGCAATACCCCAAAGCCTTCACCATAGGTGAGTATGCATGAATCATCTGTAGGGTTTACATGTGGTGTGTCCATTGTGGTCCGTTTCCTAATGGTAATTAGACGCGAGCAAGGGGACCCCACACGGCTAAGAACGTGGATGATCAAGTCAGTAGTGTATTTGTACTTTAAGTACGTAATGATCAACTTTAATGACTTATGTGGCAGATAACTGCGGGTTTGCTCTTTTTTAGCTTTTTTAATATTCACAATCCCACTTAAGAGTTGTGAATAACCAGATGAAAAACCTCATACAGACAGGCATCCCATTAATACAAGATTCTGTGTAGCTTGATCCAAATTCGGCTCTTTTTCGCAGGGTATTATTCAGGTTAATATTAAGGGTGTTTTTATATTGTACTGAACCTAAAACCTGACCAAAATCGGCAACTTTCGAAATAAATAGGTTAGTCGTGACGCGCGACCAAGTATTAAGTAGCTGGTCGCGCAAGGCGGCGTTATCTAATGGGGGCTTGTTTGACTAGCCGGTCCGACCGGTTCTCTTTTCGGTTCATTTCCTGATGCGTTCCGGCTTCTCGTTTAGGCTTCTTTTGACTCGTTTTTCGCCCTTTTCAACCCCAATCAACTTCTGGAACCTACCAAAATACAATTATGTTAGTAGTATATAAATCCCAAATAAAAAATGAATAAAAACTAATAAAATATTATATAAAATATACAAGGGATATATACATATATATATATATATATATATATATATATATATATATATATATATTAATCATTATATTTATCATTATACCAAAACACAATTATGTCAGTCTTTGGAGACTCCTTTGATCATTGTCTAAGAAACCTAGACCATGTGTTAACTAGGTGTGATGAAGAGAGCGTAGTGCTTAACTGGGAAAAATGTCACTTTATGGTCAAAGATGGCGTTGTTCTCGGTAATAAGATATCCCGAGCAGGACCAGAAGTTGATAGAGCAAAAACTAAAAGCATATCCAAACTTCCACCAAGAACATCAGTCAAAGCAATTAGAAGTTTTCTATGCCACGAGGGATTTTACCGCCGCTCCATAAAATACTTTTCCAAAATTGCTAGACCCATGACCAAACTTCTGGAAAAAGATGCACATTTATCTTTTCTGAAGAATGTGTTGAATCATTCAACATATTGAAAGTTAAACTTGTCAACGCACCAATCAAGACTACACCCGGTTGGACCCTTCCTTTCGAAATCATGTGCGATGCAACTGACTTTGAAGATTGAGCCGTACTCGGTCAACGCAAAGAAAAAAATATTTCACCCAATTTACTATGCTAGTAAAACTCTTAATGATGCACAAGAAAATTACACCACAACAGAAAAAGAGTTAGTAGCTGTAGTTTTTGCCTTTGAAAAATTTAGATACTACCTGGTTCTTTCCAACACCATTGTTTACACCGACTATGCCGCCATATGATACCTCTTTAACAAACAAGACGTAAAACCTAGACTTATCCGATGGATTCTACTACTCCAAGAATTCGACATAGAAATCCAAGACAAGAAAGGAGCAGAGAATGTAGTTGCAGACCATCTTTCACTCTTAGAATGCCAAGATTAAAAAGAACATCGCAAGAAAATTATCAATGATAATTTTCCACACGAAGTTCACTTGCATATCCAACCATTCTTGAAAGAGGAGGATGGAAGTCCTTGGTTTATCGATTTCACGAACTATTTAGCTTGTGGAATCCTATGAAAAGGGCTAACTCATCAACAAAGAAAAAAAATATTCCCGACCTTAATTTCTACTTCTAGGAAGACCCTTACTTGTTTAGAATAGGGGTTGATTAGGTTGTTCGTAGGTGTGTGTCAGGAAAGGAAACCTTAGATATTCTTAAACGCTGTCATGAAGGACCAACTGGTGGACACCACAGTACCGCCACCACGGTCAGGAAAGTGTTTGATGGAGGATTCTTCTGGCCCACCAAATATAAAGACACAATTGCTTTTCTCCAAGCCTGCGATGCTTGTCAAAGAGCCGGAAACATCTTAACCAAGAATGAGATGGATAAGAAAGGCATTCATATTTGTTAGGTCTTTGATGTATGGGAATAGATTTCATGGGGCCATTTCCTAACTCATTAGGAAATAGATACATCCCAGTAGCAATCAACTACGTTTATATATGGGTAGAAGCATAAGCTCTTCCCACTACCGATGCTCGGGTTGTACTAAGATTTATGAAAAGGCTATTTTCACGATTCGGTACTCCAAAAGCCTTAATCAGCGATAGAGGTACTCACTTCTGCGATAACCTAATGGACAAAATCCTGGCACGATATGGAGTTCACCACCGTTTAGAAACACCATATCACCCACAGACCAGCAGGAAAGGGAAGTGTCGAATCGGGGGACAAAGAGGATCCTCGAAGGAACTATTTGAATGAATCACAAAAATTGGGCAGAATTAGATAACGCTTTATGAGCCCTTAAAACGGCATACAAAACTCCCATAGGAATGTCATCTACCCGTAGACCTAAAACACAATGCTTATTGGGCTTTTAAAGCAGTGAACTTTGATCAAATGTCCGCCGGTAAAAACCCGGGATATCATATTCACGAGCTAGTAGAACTGAGAGCACTGGCATACGAAAATTCCTGATCTTACAAAGAAAAGACTAAACGTCTTCACGATGCCCACTTAAAAGGAAACAAAAAATTTTCAAGCTAACGATCATGTACAGTTATTTAACACACGTTTATGTCTTTTTACAGGAAAGTTGAAATCTCCTTGGACAGGCCCATACATAGTTGAAACAGTTTCTTATTATGAGACAGTTGAGATTTTAAATTCTGATGGCCACAAGTTCAAAGTTAATAGACATCGATTAAAACCATACACCGATGGACCATTTGAGGCCGTCTCGGAGGTAATAATCCTCCACGAGAACCGATAAACATATTGGAAGTAGGGTTTGGCAAAGACCCTCATTAAACCAGCCATTGTATATTTTTTAGTTTTTGTTTTACTTAAAAAAAAACTAAAATACATGGGGCCGTGCTTCAGTAAGCACAAGGTCGTGCCTGCAATCTACAGGCCGGAATCTTCGCTGCAAAAATCTCAGTCAGTCTAACTCGTAACAGAATTGGCAGACCAGTCATGGGGTTGTGTTCCCTAAAACATGGGGCCGCGTTTGTAACAAGTAACACACAAGTCCATGTATCGAATTGTAGTATGTAAATAGTGGTTACACAAAATTGTAATTTGGATAAGATATATATGCTACCTCAAAAGTAATAAAAAAGTAAAGAGGGTGTGAGAAACTCACATTGAATTTGAAGACAAACTTGAAATAAAACCGAAAGTTCATAAATGAAACCGAAGCAATTTAACTTCAACAACTAGAATTTAAAGTACAAAAACAATATCAACAAATGATTTATAAAATGTAGATAAATCGGTTTGTCGGATGTTATAAATGTCGAACGTATATTTTATCATTTTAAGGAGTTGATACTATAATATTATTGTAAAGCTTCAACGAATTTTTAATGAATTATTAATTTTATATTACCTTTAATTACTAGATTTATATCAAATTTGAGTATTATAATGTTTTATGGAATTTTGATGCTAACGGTATATCTTATTTTAAACAACAAATACGTTAACGAATTTTAAAGTTTAACGAACGAAAATAAGTATACATGTATTTTTATATATGTTTATGAATTGTGGATCATTAGTTTGAAATTATTTCCTTGGCATGTTATTAAGTTTAATGAAATATTAATTATTTATGTAATATTAATCGGGTTTCTAACGGAAACTTAACGGAAACGAATGTCGGGTTTTTAGGCGAAAAGTGATAAATATAATTTAAAACTAATTTTTATTTAACATAAAGAAATTTTATTTGATTTATTATAATTTTTAATAATTTATTTAATTTTTAAACAAAGAGATTGAATTATAAATAATTAAACAAAAAAAGATATGTTCTGACCAGGTTCGAACCCGGGTCTTTTATGTGAAACACTTATGTGCTAACCAATAGACCAAGCTTGATTTGTGTCTATGTAACAAAACATAAAAGTTAAATATCAAATTATAATTTTCTTCATCTTCCTCATAAAACCCTAGATTGCAATTCCATTAATCTGTTCGATCTTTGTTAAATCAAAGTTAGGGGTTTTATTAAACGCTTAAAAACAATGAGAATCCATATTTTACTTACGTGATTTGGTGTCGTAATGTTGGTAATGAAACTTGGCCGGAATGAAACTTGGATGAACAATTTGGGGATATTAGAGAGTTTGTTTGTGTAATATTATGTTTGCAGCAGTTTTAGATGACAGTTAGGGTCATATTTACGTGTTCAATTGAATCGTTTTATGTTTATTAAGACTTATTAGAGTGTTGATTATAATCTGATCGGTTTGGAGATTAGTGGGTGTTAATTAGGTGTTAAATGACGAAACTAATTAAGTAATAATGTTCATAATTAGTGGAGAAATCGTTTGGTATAGTTTACCGGATCAAACAAAGCGTAAAACAATGTTTGGTTTACCTCCGCCGCCGGTTTCCGGCCGCCTAAGGGTCGCCGGAAAAACGTGAGAGGGAGGGGACGGGAAGGGTTGAGTTGTTATTATTTTATTATTTTATTTAAATGAAATGTTACCCTTTTGGCCCTTGAACTATTAAAGCCTTTATGAGTTTTTTTAAACTTTATTTATTCTTTGAACCTGGAACTTTGAAAATATACCAAAATTGATTAAAACTTGATATACTTTACTATTTATAAATTGTTTACGTTTTATAGTCGAATAGTTTGAAACTTGATTATTTTATTAACTTTTATGGCTCGGGGATTCGTTAATTGAACAATACAAATATAAAGTAAACGGATATGAATGATAAATCATTGAACATGATATAAACTGATATCTTTCAAAAACAAATACATTGAAATTTAAAACGGGTCATATTTTCGGGTTTGAAAAGTAACGAATGAAACCGGACTTACAACTTCTGGAACTTTCGTCCTTAAATTAAAATAAAAATAAATATTTTAAATGGGAACAACTAATAAACTGAGTTGTTAAAAATTTTAACCATTTTATACATACGCAATAAAAATAAGATAACGCCGATCTTTGAATGACCCGAAAGAACGCCACAAATAGAAAATATGACAAGGACACTTATATATAGGATGTACCGGTAGAGTATCCACAATGCCCTTAACATATTGTATTTGTCACGTTCCCAAAACCATTCCAAGTTGTGAGTTATTTCACACTACCGGACATATTATATTTTCCATGCGAGGAATTTGATATTTATGTGTCGACCTATAATTACCTCTATCGTCGAATGGTCCATATAACTTTCTCTATTGTGTGGTTTTAAGACATTGACCTTAGATAAATAAATAAAATTCTCATATAGAACCTTTGAAAATCAAAAACAATGAATTAAAATTGTAAAAACATTACAAAACATATTGTTAGACCATTCAGGCCAAGGACAACGCAAAAAAACTAAGTCTGGTAAATAAAATCATTGTGTCTAAACCAAGTAAACGGTGTTGAAAACGAAACAAACGAGGTAATGAATTAATAGAATGAAACATTAGAATTATGAACATCGTAGCATGTAATTTAAATAATGGGACCGAGAATAACGTGGTATTTAAACGTAGCATTTAACCAACGAAATATGAATATGTAAATTGATAACGCATTGGGTTCGAGAATACATTAGATAAATGAAACTTTTAAACAAATCAAAAAGTTTAACAAATGTAAATCTCTGAATAAATTTCAACGTTACTAGCGGCAACATTGAGATGAATAACAATTACATCTTACAAATATGTAAGTCTATAATAAAATGAAATGGGTAAACAAAATTTTAATATAAAAATCGGTTAAGTCAGTAAAAAGAAAATTTTCAATAATAACCTTGTGCTCATCAAAGTAAACAATTGAAATTTCGAAATCAAAATAAAACATTTGTTCCAAATTGATGAAATCAAGAACAACAAAATGGTTCAAATAAAACATTGAGTAGAAGAGAAGCAAACGAATAACCAAAACAATTTATGTAAAAATAACATAACTAAACTCAGCATGTACATAGGACATAGTCCAGGTTCTAAGTAAACAATTTCGTTTGGAGAGAACCGGTCGCCGATAGTCAAATGTAGATATAAAATGAAAATACGGTTTCTATTAGGTAACTATGTACACATACATGTCCGTAGTCCCAATTTTCCACTTAACGGTTACATTGATGGGAAGTTAGGCATAGGACCCGGGTAACAAACGTAAACCAATTCACAAAATGCGACTAAGAATGATGTACAAATTAGCATTTCGTAAAATACAAATGAACATGGATCAAAAATCAGTGAACAATCGAATTAATATATACTTTGTAAACAATCTTCTAAGGAAGTGGATATATGATATTACAAGTTCGAATAAAGTAAGGAGACGATACGTGAAGAAGAAGTTCAAGAAAAGAATAAAAAATGCAGCTTGCGATCTTTGTATTCTCGAATGTAGGTTTGCTTGGGGTATGAAAGGTTGGTGTGGGAGGTGGTGCCATGATTTCTTAGCCGAAACTCATTGGCGTTAACAAAAGAGAAAGAAAGGAAGGGATATAACATATATTTTAGTCTGCAATAATCGGTTGTAAATCATGATGCTTTTATATCTCATGGTGAAATAACATTTACTCTATTTTATTTAGGCAACAAGTTTTTAGCTGTCGCTAAGACTTGCAAATTTTATCAAATTTTAATCGTAAAGACAAATGTTTTCTTTTGGCCAACGATCTAGGAAAAATGATTGTCAGATTACCTGACTTGTTGAATGAAAAATAGCCCCAAAGGCTTAGGACTTGTTTGAAACAAAAATTATAGTGACGATGGTACTAGTAATAATAATATTACTAATAATAATAATAATAGTAAAATAATAATAATAATGATAATAATAATAATAATGGCAATGACGATGACGCCAATAATAATAATAATAATAATAATAATAGAGATAATGAATCATTGAATTGATTTGAAGTCATTTTTAAAAATCTATTTGATTGAAAATAAAATATCTATAGTAACCACGAATTTGTGTTACTAAAAGAAATAAAATATGCAAAAGAAAATATAGTCGAGTTGGATAGGTTTGTAAGATCTAAGTGTTAAAGCCAAAAAATCGATTAGAATAAACGAGGGATGCGGGGTAAGGTATTGCGTGGCGGAAACAAGTTAGGCCTTTCAAAGTATGGCGGGTGTGCGTGGGTCACCACAATGATAGTAGGCTTGAATCATGAGGTCAAGCATGTGATTGAGACAAATGGTTAGATACAGGTCTTGCAGATGGGTGAGTGGCGTTGAGTTTGGGTAGGTTTTAGCATTAAGTGGTAATTGAATTTACCACAAATTGAAGTATCTCAACATTTCAGGGAAGTAAAGTGGTGGGATTCACACATACTGTACAAATGACGTGTTTCTTTGCGAGGCTTTTCGGTTGGGTTTGGTTTGAGTTTCCAAGAATTGTGTTGGATTTGAATTTGAATTTACTATATGGTCGGAACTAGCTTTCGGTCCAGAAGACCTTCCGGATTTTTAGGATTGCTCGATTTGAACAGAGATGAAGGTGGGTGTGGTTAAATGTGGGGTGATCGGGATAACGGAGGACATTTGCTTGATATCTTGGATTGTCATTTTGCGAGTTGAGTGTGACAACTAGGAAAACGAGAAGGCATGATACGAAATATTGAAGAATTCGCGTGACTTGGGACGTTAGTATGAAATGACCAACAGATACATTGAAATCAATTATAAGAATAAGTAAATAAATGAAATAGCATGAAACAAAATTCGAAATCAAAATTTGAATTCCTATGAACAGTCATAAGTTTTCATATATCAAGAAAGACCACGAAATTGTTGAATAACCACAAGGAAAATGTATTTAAACTTAGCAATAAATATTAGAATCGAATTGGCAAGCGAGTGTTCATGTACCACTCTGACTTTTACAAATTCTCTATTCTTACATATTATAGTAAATGAATATAATAATAAGGTAACTAAATCAAAATTCGATAATTCATGTATCACCATGACCTTTCAAATTTTAAATTCTAAAACACAGTATTTAAATGAATAAAATAATAACGTAATCAAATTGAAATTTGACCATTCATGTATCACCATGACCTTTCAAATTTTCAATTTTAAAACGTAATTGTAAAGTAAATAAGTATTTGTATTGAAATTCAGCTATTACCTTTTTAACTTTTAAAACTTTAAACCGTAAATTATTATATAAATAAATAAAATGAGTTAAAACTTGACTATTCTTGTATCAAAATGCATAATTAAATCGAACCGGAAGCTGAGTATTCGTGTATCATCACGACTTGACAAACTTTCAGTTAAAACACAAGAATCAAAATGTATAACCAAATCAAATCAAAAGCTGGGTATTCGTGTATCACCACGACTTTACAGACTTTTAGCTAAAGCACATGAATCACTTTTAGTTAAACATAGAGAGTCGGACTTCACACGTCGCATGAAATCCAATGACTTGTATGATATCCTAAAAGTGTAACCATATTCTTTTCACAAAGAGAACATGGTCAAGTTTGAAAACTTAAAGTTGTGTTTCATATGGCGTTTAAAGTGGTATGCTTCGGCTTAATAGTGTTTATGCCCTTTCCTTTCTCTCAAGGTAAGCAAACAGGTCCCACGTCTGATTGGGATTTATGCGCATTGATTATCCTTAGGTTTCAATAAACTTCATGTCAAGAGTTCGGAAACCAAGCATGTCCCCTTTACAGTTTACCACATACCCGCCATAACGAACCATCTTGATGAAGAAGAAATATCAGACAACAAAAAATCGAAAATTTGATTATTGAAATTGAAAATCTTTGCGTTAGGCATAAACCTTGGACTTGTGTATCCTTGTGTAATTGAAGTAATTGAATTATCAGCATAATAGTATCAAGTAAGTGCTTTGAACAATCACATAAGGCTCACATAATTTCTAATCATGCAACCCTAAAATAATTAAAATAAGTTATAACCAACTAGAACACTACGTCTAATGTCCTATCTTATAGTAACGGCTCTGATACCAATCTGTAACACCCCAGCTAAAGCGGAATACGCCCGAGTGTGACGTACAGATTGCTCAAAACACATGTGACACTATTAGGTGACAATATTATCATTAATTAACTTAAACAACAAGTAAACAAGCCTGGAAATCAAATAAAGAAATACAAAGAATACATATTAAAGCATCTTGTCCATTTATGTTGAATATCCTAAGTACTAATGTATTCTTCTCGTGTTATCTTCTAATAGCTGTGCCTGTGGCATATATATAAAATAATGTCAACTAACTGAGTAGTTGGTGAGTTCACACAAGTTTTTGATATAAGTACATATAAATCTTACAATTCCATGAACAAGTGTAAATGAGCAAGTAAGGTCCTTTACAACTGTGTTTGTGCACCAGTGTACTCAAATAAGCGCAAGTAAGGTGCTTTCCAGTTGGGATTGTGCACCAACGTACTTGGATAATGAGGCCCTTTTCCACTCATAACAACAATTGTCTTGAGCGCAAAGGGGGCGTATGATCATACTATCTTGAAGTAATCCATGAGAAAATAATTTTGAGCAAGTAACAAGTAACACACAAGTCCATGTATCGAATTGTAGTTTGTAAATAGTGGATAAACGAAATTGTAATTTGGATAGGATATGTATGCTACCCCAAAAAGTAATAAAAAGGTTAAAAGGGGTGTGAGAAACACACCTTGAAATTGAAGACAAACTTGAAATACAACCGAAAGTGAGTAAATGAAACCGAAGCAATTGACTTTAGAACTAGAATTTAAAGTAAAAAACAATATCAACTAATGATTTATAAAAAGTTGATAAATCGGTTTGTCGGATTTTATAAATGTTGAACATATATATTATCATTTTAAGGAGTTGATACTATAATATTATTGTAAAGCTTCAATGAATTTTTTAATGAATTATTAATTTAATTTTAACTTAAATTACTATATTAATATCAAGTTTGAATATTATAACGTTTTATGGAATTTTGATGCTAACGGTATATCTTATTTTGAACAACGAATACGTTAACGAATTTTAAAGTTTAACGAACGAAAATATATATACATGCATTTTTATATATGTTATAAATTATGGATCTTTAATGTAATTTTTGTGTAAAAATTATTACGTTGGCGTGTTTTAAAGTTTAACAAAATAATAATTATTTATGTAATATTAATCGGGTTTCTAACAAAAACTTAACGGAAACGAATGTCGGGTTATTAGGTGAAAAGTTATAAATATAACTTAAAACTAATTTTTATTTAACATAAAGAAATTTTATTTGATTTATTATAATTTTTAATAAATTATTTGATTTTTAAACAAGGTGAATGAATTATTTAATATATAAAAATATATATTTGTGTTCTGACCCAGGTCTTTTTAGTTAAACACTCATGTGCTAACTAATAGACCAAGCATGATTTGTGTTTATGTAACAAAACAGAAAAGTTAAATATCAAATTATAATTTTCTTCATCTTCATCATAAAACCCTAAATTGAAATTCCATTAATCCGTTTCATATTTGTTAAATCAAAGTTAGAGGTTTTATTATACGCTTAAAAACCATGAGAATCCATATTTTACTTACATGATTTGGTGTCGTAATGATGGTAAACGTAACTTAGATGAACAATTTGGGGATATTAAAGAGTTTGTTTGTGTAATATTATGTTTGCAGCAGGTTTAGATGACAATTAGGGTCATATTTACGTGTTCAATTGAATTGTTTGATGTTTAATACGAGTTATTAGAGTGTTAATTATAATCCGATCGGTTTGGAGACTAATGGGTGTTAACTATGTGTTAAATGACGAAATTAATCAAGTATTAATGTTCATAATTAGTGGAGAAATAGTTTGGTATGGTTTACCGGATCAAACAAAGCGTAAAACAATGTTTGGTTTACCTCCGGCGCTGATTTCTGGATGCTGGAAGGTTGTCGAAAAAATGCGAGAGCGAGGGGATGGGAAGGGTTGGGTTGTTATTATTTTATTATTTTATTTAAATGAAATGTTACACTTTTGTCCCTTGAACTATTAAAGCCTTTTTGAGTTATTTTTTAAACTTTATTTATTCTTTGAACCTTGAACCTTGAAAATATACAAAACTTGTTTAAACTTGATATACTTTACTATTTAAATTGTTTGCGTTTTATACTCTAATAGTTTGAAACTTGATTATTTTATTAACTTTTAAGGCTCAGCGATTCGTTAATTGAACAATACAAACAGAAAAACGGGTATGAACTATAAATCATTGAACATGATTTAAATTGATAACTTTCAAAAACAAAAACTTTGAAATTTAAAATGGGTCGGATTTTCGGGTTTGAAAAGTAATGAATGTTACAGAGACCAACAAGCCACTTAAATCCGAAGGTGGACAATGATATTCTCCCATGGCTTGTTGATAATAACATGAAGATATTGGAAGTACCTGAGTCACCAAGGGTGACTAGTCATGAAGAAAGTAGTGAGAGTGATGATGATGACGACATGTCAGACCCTCAAAATCCACTAACGGAGTTTTACCCTCAGAGGGTGTGAACTAACAGGATCGGAATTATTAGTTATATCAAACACCACAGTTAAAGTTTAAAAAACAACCAAGACATCAAGTCTTAAGTAAAAATATGAAAGCGTAAATTGTAAATCAAATAGTTGCGCCACACAGGACGTCTTAAAACACAGTTATCAGGATACAATTTAAAGAAAGTTTAAAACAACAGAGTTCAGTGAATGCATATCCTATACCGCTCGCCCACCTTGGCTACCTGAGATAAACATACTAAAAGTGTCAACACAAGGTTGGTGAGTTCACAAGTTTAAGAAAATTTAAGCGTTGCGTTTTTGCGTTACCAAATAGTGTTAAGTCGATTATATATCAATAGGTAGCTAACCTATCAAGCATGTATTACTATGTGTTCGACACCGAAGCTGACTGTTTATACGATTGCCTTGCCACCATGTCAACCACTACCATGGTAATGTGTTAGCTAAAATTACACCCACTCGACCTACAGTCGAGTTTTGAGTTGGGTGGGGTTTGTCAAACCCAGTAGTACTACTCAAAGGTGACTCGCTATTATCCTATATTAACGGGTTCGATGTTAAGAAGGACTTAGTTGGTTTGTTTCCACTTAGCCTTCCAAGTGATATATAAAGAGTAACAAAATCTAGACTGATGGAGTATGTTATCTCCCCCTAAATAAAGCGTTAAAGAGTAAAAGGGGCCGTGAAACTCACTGTTTGTGAAGTTATCAAAAATCAAAGAAAAGCGTGCGTCATAGAAATCCTCTCTAGTTCTCTAAAAAAAAACGAGATTTTTAAGTGTTTGAACTACGAGTGAGTCTCTAGACTCAACACATAAAAGTTATGCATGAGATGTGTTCGTGTTACGAAAGTGAAACAAGTGCGACTCGACAAACACGTTGGTGATAAGTTACATGTTTGAACAAGTATAGTATTAAGTGTTACCATGGTACATTACCAATAAATTATCTTCGACAATGGCAAATATGTCAAACACATAGCAAACATCGATCAATTAATCACTTTTCATATTAACCCATGGAAAACAGCTGCAAAGTTACCGAGACAGATTTTAACACGTCAAGATTTCTCTATTTCCTAAATCATAACATCTAAATAAAAGTGCCAAAAATCATCACATACGCAAAACTGTGTTAGGTTTTTAAAAATATTTTTATTATATTTTTTTACATACGGTTTTCTCACAATGATCAAAACAACACAGTAAGCACACAGCAGCCATTATTATGCGCAACAAAACGTTATTTACTATTCCTGTTACATGGTTAATCCAATTAACTCAAGGACAAATAGGTTAGATTCTTCACTCAAATTATTAACTTCCAGAAGTGGAATCAACTCAATTGGTCTTGTCTTTTGTGATATATACTAATTTCAAAACAGCCTACAAGCAGGCTTCCCGAAACAGACTCGCATAACAGATTTTTAAATTAATAAAAACTAACTTTCACACGTCCAAAAATTACAAACTCGAACTCTTTAGAAACTAGACTCGACCTATACATCATAGAATCAATAATAACTTCAAAACACATTATTAACATCAAGTTACAGTCGTTTTAACATGCATTTATGAATCTGTAAAGCATCAGTTTTCATCAAAAACTCAATAAATTATTAACCTATGAACCAACAATCATGCATACAACCCTCACTCGTCGACAATCAACATATTTAGCATTTGGGGTTTATGATTAGTCTACTCAATGATGTAATTAAATCAATAGAAAGTCTAGATATGGTGTTAGTTACCTAGTTAGCACCTTGGATTCTTCAGTAAGCTTGAAAATAACTTGTATGTATGTGTGTGTGCTTGGGAGTTTTCGGTCGAACAAGGAGAGGGGGGGGGGGCTGCCAATCATACAAGGGAGAGGGAGAGGGAGAATTAGGGTTTATAGTTAACGATATGTATATATATTATTACTTAGTATACATGTTACACTTTGCACCCTCAACTTCTATTTTATATAACTTTAGCATAAAATATCAATCACCTCCATAATATGATGACATGCATACAAGCAAACATTTACACAAATAAGCATAACACATAATTATATCAAGTATTTATTTATAATATTTATTGTTTGTTCACCAACGGTTTGAGTCGACTCGTGTGTGTTTCGGTGAAACTCCGAATCACTACTTACGTAATGATTGTCATTTGTTATTTAACTCTAATTAAATGTAATGAGATATGAGTTAACTACATTGACATAGTTCGTGTGATCTTGCGTTAGAATTAACGGAGTTCGGATTATCGGAGTTAACCTGAAATTGATGAGTGTCACATCATTCCAATGTTGAAAGAATTTTCGTCCCGAAAATTTGTGTCATGTCGCGATGGCTGTCGGTTAAAGGCAAAGATTTTCAGTTTGTCACATCATCCCCCTGTAGAAGGAAATTTCGTCCCGAAATTTAATTCATACCTCCGGTTTTGTCTGGTCAACCCTTCGAAAAGGTGAGGATACTTTTTCATCATTTGATTATATCTCTGGTACACATCATTTGGTCCACACTTAGAAATTTCGTCCCGAAATTTAATTCATACCTCTGGTCCATGTCTTAAGTTCCAACGAACTTTAACTATAGGAATCTTGTTGTGTTTGAGTGTTTTGGTTTCCTAATCCAAAACTTCGAATGGTTCCTCGATGAAGCGTAACTGTTCATCAACTTGCAACTCGCCCAAAGGGACTGCTAGTGTTTCGTCAGAAAGGCATTTCTTCAAGTTAGATACATGAAAAACATTGTGTACGTCACTGAGTTCTGCTGGTAAATCCAGTCGGTATGCTACCGAGCCGATATGTTCAGTTATTCGAAATGAACCAACGTATCGCGGATTTAGTTTGTTTCGTTTCCCAAAACGAACTACACCTTTCCAAGGTGAGACTTTCAGTAAAACCTTGTCATCCACTTGGAATTCCAGAGTTTTTTGTCGCTTCTCCGCGTAACTCTTTTGGCGATCCCGTGCTGCCGACATGCGATTCCGGATTTGGACAATCTTTTCTGAGGTTTAAAGTACTAATTCGGGACCAGTGATTTGGCTGTCACCCACTTCTGCCTATCAAAGTGGCAATCGACACTTTCGTCCGTACAACGCTTCAAACGGTGCTGCTTTAATACTGGTGTGGTAGCTGTTATTATACGAAAACTCTACCATGGGCAAGTGGGGTTCCCAACTCTTTTCGAAATCTAATACACATGCACGAAACATGTCTTCCAAAGTTTGAATGGTGCGTTCACTGTTTAAGGATGGTATGCTGTGCTCATATCGAGGCGGGTGCCTAGTGCGTTCTGTAGTGACTTTCGAAAGTTTGAAGTGAAACGGGAATCTCGATCAGATATGATAGAGACAAGCACTCCATGTCTAGACACTACTTCTTTCATATAGACGCGAGTTAGTCTTTCCATTTTGTCCGATTCCTTGATCGCTAGGAAATACGCAGAGTTAGTCAACCAGTCAACGATCACGTAGATGGTATCGCATCCCGTCGGTGTTTTGGGTAAGCCTGTGATGAAGTCCATGGAAATGTGTTCCCATTTCTATGTTGGGATTTCCGGTTGCTGTAACAGACCAGATGGTTTTTGATATTCCACATTGACTCTTGCACAGGTTAAACATTTGCTCACGTAGGTGGCAATGTCGGCTTTCATGTTCGGCCAACAGTACAGTACCTTCAGGTCATGGTACATTTTGTCTGAGCCAGGGTGAATGGAATAACGGGACTTGTGTGCCTCGTCCATCACTAGATTTCTCAAGTCTCCGTATCGAGGGACCCAAATCCGGTTTTCGAAATATAGGACCCTGTCCGATTTGGTTTCAAGTTGCTTATCCTTGACTCGCATGATTCCTGATGGGAGGTTATCATCTTTCATAGCTTCGAGTTGAGCATCACGAATCTGATTAGGCAAGTAGGCATGAATCGTGAGTTGTAACACTGGCACCCGTCTAGGCTTAATGGTTTCCATTATGCTGAGAGCATCGGCCACTGCATTGGCCTTTCCAGGGTGGTATTTGATGGCACAATCATAATCCTTAAGTAGCTCGACCCAACGACGCTATCGCATGTTCAACTCTTTTTGATCGTAGATATGTTGGAGACTCTTCTGGTCGGTGTAAATGGTGAACTTGGTACCGTACAAGTAATGCCTCCATATCCTAAGGGCAAACAACATAGCTCCAAGTTCCAAGTCGTGGGTCATATAGTTCTTCTCGTGTACCCGTAGATGTCGAGAGGCATAGGTTATAATCTTCTCAAGTTGAATTAACACGCAGCCGAGACCCTTTATCGATGCATCACAATGTACTTCAAAATTTTTTGTTCCCTCGAGGAGGGCTAGGATAGGTGCGCTACAGAGTTTTGTTTTCAAAAGTTGGAATGTAGACTCCTGCGCGTCACCCCAATTGTACTTAGTACCCTGGTTTGTCAGTGCGGTGTGGGGTTGAGCAACCTTTGAAAATCCCTCGATGAAACGTCGGTAGTAACCAGCCAGTCCTAGGAATTGTCGCACCTCAGTCGGAGTGTTAGGTGCTTCCCAGTTTTTGATGGCCTCTACCTTGCCTGGACCGACATGGATACCACTCTCATTGTTCACATGTCTTAAGAAGTGAACCTCGCGAAGCCAAAATTCGCATTTCGAGAGCTTAGCGTATAGTAGTTCCTTCTTTAGCAATTCTAGGATTAACCTCAGATGGTCTTCATGATCGGTCTTATTCTTGGAGTAGAGGAGGATATCGTCAATGAAAACACTAACAAACTTGTCGAGGTACGCCTTGCATACTCTGTTCATGAGGTTCATAAATACGGTTGGTGCATTGGTTAAGCCAAAAGGCATAGCCGAAAACTCATAGTGACCGTACTGAGTTTTGAATGCCACTTTCGAAATGTCTTCTTCTCGCACTCTTAATTAATGGTAACCAGATCTCAGATCGATCTTCGAGTAGCAACTCGATCCTTGAAGCTGGCCGAAAAGATCATCAATTTGGGGTTGGGGATAATGGTACTTGACCGTGACCTTATTCAGTTCTCGTTAGTCGATGCACATGCGGAATGTCCCGTCTTTCTTTCAGACAAAAAGGAAAGGGTCTCCCCATGGTGATGATCTGGGTCGGATGAAACTTTTATCAAACAAGTCTTGTAACTGACTGGACAACTCCTGAAGCCCTGCCGGTGCGAGCCGATACAGGGCTCGTGCTATGAGTGCAGCACCGGGGGCTGAGTCAATTTGGAACTCGACTTGTCGAATGGGTGGGAGTCTTGGCAAATGTTCCGGGAAGACTTCGGAAAAATATCGCACAATCGATATGTCTTCAGTTCGCTTCTCCTCCGCGGTATTTTCGATAATATAGGCTAAAATCGCCGGATGACCCTTTCATAAATATTTCTGCCCCTTCAGGGGGTGATGATGCTAGTGTCATGCCGCACTTCTCGCCCTGTATTGAGATGATTTCGCTGGAAGGGGTAGTGATATGAACTATCTTGTCATGGCATATAATCTCAGCTCTACTCTCGGATAGCCAGTCCATGCCGACAACAACGTCGAAACTACCAAGTGTAAAGGGTATGAGGTCGATATCAAAGGTATGACCCAACAGTTTCAACTTACATCCCGCTACTACGTGTATTGTCTCTATACACTTACCATTAGCTAATTCAACAGAAAACTTAGCATCTAACGGTGTCTGGGTTAATCTAACAGTTTACAAAATGCTTTCGACACAAAACTCCTATAAGCTCCAGTGTCAAACAATATAGAAGCAAAACAGTCGTTTACAGGAAACTTACCGGTAACCACGTTCAGATCGTTTCTGGCCTGGCTCGATCCAGTGACAAAGTCTCTACACTTAGTACCGGCTCCGTTACCCTCATATTGTTTCAGTTTAGGACAGTATTTCCCAAAATGACCCTCCTGACAACACTGCAAGATTCAGCCCTCGCCTGGAGTCAGAATTGCGGGCCAGGTCCTTTCCCGCGAGTTCTCCACTACAGTCCTTAGCCTGATGACCCAATTTACCGCATCGTAGGCACTTGATACGGTCGCATGGGCCAGCATGGTGATAGTTACACTTGTTGCACTTTGGGTACTTTCCAGCATAGTTACTCGAACCCTGTCCGCCACCGTTGCTGTTGTTGGAACTCTGGTTGTTGAAGTATCGAGAGAGTTCAGGTTTGCGGTGGTGTTGTTGCTGTAGATGGTTCGATGATGAGGATCTCACATTGTCAAACTTCCTCTTTTCATTCCCAGAGTTGTTTTCGTTACCCGAGTTTTCAAGGGTTTCAGAGGTGGAACCTCTAGGTGGTAACGCACCTTGGGACACTGCTTGATCCGTCAGCTTGTGGGCTATTCGGATCACTTGTGAATAGTGGTCGGTTTGGAAGACGTCACCATACCCTGAATCTGGGGAACCAAACAATCGATATACATCTCAATCCTCTTACTTGGCGGATCTACCATCCGCGGGCACATCACCGCCAGTTCGTGAGAACGGGTGGTGTAGGCTTCAATTTCAGAGCCCGCCATCTTCAAAGCCTAAAATTCTGACTCCAGTTTGGAGATCTCCTCTCTAGGAAAATACTCCTCCCGCATCATATTGTTGAATTCTTCCAAATTCAGAGCATTTGCCAACTCCCATCCTAGGATTTGCACATTTGAATTCCACCAGGTGAGGGCTGAATCTTTCAGTGTTCTAGCAGCAAACATGACCCTACTGGCTGGTGGACAATTCACATCTTGAAGGCTGACTCAGTCTTCTCGGCCCAACATAGGAAACCTAGGGCTCCCTTAGTACCCTTGAATGAATTTGGTTTATAGTCCAGGCAATTCTTGAAGGTACAGACTCCGGCTTGACCTCCGGCTTGATTTTGAACATAAGCAGCCAGAGGTGCCGCCGCATGGTCGTTCAGTAAGGCTTGGAGTTCTGCTGTAGTCATGCTGATGTTACCACGACCACGTCCAGCGTTTCTTGCTGATGTTACCGCGACCACGTCCAGCGTTTCTTCCAAACATCTCCTAGAATCACAGCATAAAATGTTAGACATGAACTCTCTGTTTCATATGCAACACTCCATACATGTAATAAAAGGTAGGAAAAAAAGGAAAGAAAAAAAAACAAAAACATCGCATCACAACCATATAATAATCCAAACAATAATTCATGATTAAAACCATTGTATCCGCTACAAAGTATTTAAAATCAATCCTTAAAATTATAGAAAATATAAGTTTGGATGGAGACAACCCCTCCATCTAGGTGTTATCATCTTTAGATGTCGTCGTCTGAGGACACGTCCGAGTGTGCCTCCTCCTCAGCAGGTTCTTCATCTGGTTCTTCTTCAGGCTCCTCCTCAAGATCCTCTTCAGGATCCTCCTCGGGTTTTGCTACATTCGTAGCAATTTGCACCTCTAGTGTGTCACAGCGAGCTAGAGCTACCGCTGTATGGCCTATTGCATTCCAAACTTGTTCCTGCAAGTCTATCATCTCTGATTGCATTTTGGTCACTAGCTTCATTTTATTAACATGAGCATCCTGAGCTTCCTTCATGGCTTGAGTCAGGTAGGAAATTTTCCTCCTGGCCTCAGCTCCATCCTCTATCATTCTTGTAACCTTCGCTCTCGTCGAGTGCATAATGTCAACTTCACGCTCTAAACAGGAGGCAAGAGCTGCGAAAGCACGCCCCGTTGGTTGGGTTAGAGGTGGTAGTGTGTTGAAGGACATAGGAAAGACCGGGAGAGGTATTGGGGGAACTTGCTCACGGTAAACAATCCGTTCGATCAAACTTGGGCACCAATTCCAGTTACCGTTGCACTCGTAAATGTTTCCAGATGGGCGGTGCCTCTTTGGTGCAAGGGCTGCTAGTGTTGGGACTACTCAAGGTGGTGATGGGTTAGGAAGCTGCGGTTCCTTTCCTGGGGCGTGGGACACCGAGTCGGATGATGATGATGGCGTTGACATCCTAACAGAATAAGTCGTGTATGGGTTGCGCGCGTATGAGTGAATGTGGAAGAAGAAGTAAAGAAAGTGAACAGTCAAATATATATCATATATATATATATAAATACTTATATGCAGTGCGTAAGATCATAAATAATGGGTCGTTGAGGTTATAGTCTAGTATGAATGCGATTATAGTTCGCTATAACCAATGGCTATAATACCAATCTATCTCACCCTCAAAATACACTAACGGAGTTATACCGTCAGAGGATGTGAATTAACGGGATCGGGATCATTACTAAATATCAAACACCACAGTTAAAGTTTTAAAAACAACCAAGACATCAAGTCTTAAATAAAAATGCGGAAGCGTAAATTGTAAAGCAATTAGTTGCGCCACGCAGGACGTCTTAAAACACAGTTATCATGATACAATTTAAAGAAAGTTTAAAACAATAGAGTCAAGTGAATGCATGTCCTATACCGCTCTCCCGCCTCAGCTACCTGAGATAAACATACTAAAAGTGTCAACACAGGGTTGGTGAGTTCACAGGTTTAAGTAAATTTAAGCGTTACGATTTAGCGTTACCAGATAGTGTTAAGTCGATTATATATCAATAGGTAGCTAACCTATCAAGCATGTATTATTAAGTGTTTGACACCGAAGCTTACTGTTTATATGATTGCCTTGCCACCATGTCAACCACGACCATGGTAATGGGTTAGCCAAAATTACTCATACTCGACCTACAGTCGAGTTTAGAGTTGGGTGGGGTTTGTCAAACCCAGTAGTACTACTCAAAGGTGACTCGCTATTATCCAATATTAACGGGTTCGATGTTAAGAAGGACTTAGTTGGTTTGTTTCCACTTAGCCTTCCAAGTGATATATAAAAAGTAACAAAATCTAAATTGTTGGAGTATGTTATCTCCCCCTAAATAAAGCGTTAAAGAGTAAAAGGGGCCGTGAAACTCACTGTTTGCGAAGTTATCAAAAATCTGAGTAAAGCGTGCGTCACAGAAATCTTCTCTAGATCTTAAAAACAAAACGATATCTCTAAGTGTTTGAACTACGAGTGAGTCTCTAGACTCGACACATAAAAGTTATGCATGAGATGTGTTCGTGTTACGAAAGTGAAACAAGTGCGACTCGACAAACACGTTGGTGATAAGTTACATGTTTGAACAAGTATAGTATTAAGTGTTACCATGGTACATTACCAATAAATTATCTCCCACAAAGGCAAATATGTCAAACACATAGCAAACATCGATCAATTAATCAATTTTCATGTTAACCCAAGCAATACAGCAGCTAAGTTACCGAGACAGATTTTAACACGTCAGGATTTTTCTATTGAATAAATCATAACATGTAAAGAAAAGCACCAAAAATCATCACATAAGAAAAACTGAGTTAAGTTTCTAAAAATATTTTTATTATATTTTTATTACATACGGTTTTCTCACAATGATAAAAAAAAACACAGTAAGCACACAGCAGCCATTATCATGCGCAACAAAACGTTATTTACTATTCCCGTTACATGGTTAATCCAATTAACTCAAGGACAATTGGGTTAGACTCCTCACTCAAACTATTAACTTCCATAAGTGTAATCAACTCAATTGGTCTTGTCGTTTGGGATATATACTAAATACAAAACAACCTACAAGCACGCTTCCTGAAACAGACTCGCACAACATATTTTTAAATTAATAAAAACTAACTTTCACATGTCCAAAAATTACAAACTCAGACTCTTTAGAAAATAAACCCGAACAAATACATCATAGAATCAATAATCACTTCAAAACACATCATTAACATCAAGTTACAGTCGTTTTAACATGCATTTATGAATCTGTCCAGCATCAGTTTTCATCAAAAACTCAACAAACTATTAACCTATGAACTAACAATCATGCATACAACCTAACTCATCAACAATCAACATATTTAGCATTTAGGGTTTATGAATAGTCGACTCGTGTGTGTTTCGGTGAAACTCCGAAAGACTACTTAAGTAATGATTGTCATGTGTCATTTAACTCTAATTAAATGTAATGATATATGCGTTAACTAGAATGACATAATTCGTGTGATCTTACCTTTGAATTAACGGAGTTCGGATTAACAGAGTCAACATGAAATTGACGAGTGTTACATGACATGTCAGACTCTGATGATGAATATGATGATGGAAAAGATAATCTTGTTGTTGATTATGAAAGAAAGGAGGAGACTGTAAATGTTGATGATATGATAAATACAGTTGTGACTGAAATTGGAACACATGTTAGGGGGGAGACAACCAATGAGGAATTCCACAATGTTTTGATTCCTGACAACATTGTTTCTACAACACCCACTTCACCACAACACCAATCACCACCCAAAGATCATACCTAAGAGCCATATATACCTTCTCCACCTGACCATGACCAAATATATGGACCATACATTCCATCACCACCTACTTCACCAGCAACCCAAAATCAAACCCAATCCCAACCTAGAACTGAAACCCAAACCCAAGACCAACCTGAACCTGAACCATACATACCCGAATATATTCCATCCTACCTCATCAACCAACCTAACACTCTATTCCAATCACCATCAAACTCCATTAACAATGAACAAACTGCAACATCCCAATTCCCTCCTACACTCAATGAATCACCATTTATCCAAATACTCAACCCATTACCAACTACCTCTAACAGTTTTAATCCCATTTAGCCAGTCTCATCCCACTACCTTTTAACGAGAAAGTTTGATTTACTATTGAAAATGTTGATCTAAGAAAGAATAATAAAGACTTAAAGCAAAGAAACACAGATTTGGAACCTCAACTGGAGCAATCTCTCTTAAAAGTTCAAGCCCTGGTGGCTGAGGTTGAGAAGACCTCATATGCACCAAAACAGGGGGAGAATTTGCCTATTTCTGGTGATAATGAGTAAGAGGAAAATATGGATGATGAGAGAGGGTATGACACATATGTTTTTGATGAGGTTGTCCAGGAATACAATGTAAATGATGTTGAGGTAAATACTGATGAGAATGAAGCTGATGATGAAATGAATGATGACATGGTGGTTGAGAATATTGCTGTGAATGAGGTTGATGATAATTTAACTAAAGTTGATATTAATATGTAGGAGGTTAAGGTGAATGTGGAGGATCAGGAGGAGGTAAATAATGATGAAATTATTGAAAATGTTGTTGACAATGTGATAGCTGATGAGATTATGAATGCCGAAGATAATAATGATCAAATTCAAGATGATTCTGATCTTGACATTCAATATGGAGACTTTGACAATATTGAGTCATTAATTATGGTGGAAAAGCAAAAAGAAGTTGATGATGAGTTAAATGACTTATTTAAAGAAATTGATGATTTCCTAGAAAACATCCCACCCACAGTGGTGAGGGAAGTAGGCCCATCAAGACTTGAAAATATTAAAGATGAAAGAAGGAGAATCAAGGGGAAAGTAGTGGCTGAGCATGAAGGCCAGCTACAACCCTTGAAACATAAAAACATTGAGTCTAGTGATGAGGTACTCCTTATTGATGAATCGGCTGAATAAGAGATTAAGAGGCATGACTAGATTGTGGGAGAGTGGATGCAGATGGAGATGATAAACAAATATTTAACTAACAAAGAATTAGAGGAACAAAGGGTTATGATGGAGAAGTTTGAACTGGAAAAGAAACTGGAGGTAGAGAAAGGGGAAATTGATCAAGAAGTAATTGAAGGGTTGTTGAGGTTGCAGCAAGCAGAAGATGCTGACAATGCTTTTGCCATTGGCATTTACCAATTCCAACAACCCAAAAAACCACAACCCAAATACCCTGAGCCTAATGTGACTATTCCAACTGCTGAACCTGAAGTTGAAAATTCAAGATGAAATGGTAAAAAAAATGAATTTGAAATGATGAGTCGGAGTCTGGTTGATGAAATAAGAAAGGATGAAAAGAGTTGGCCAACCTATCTGTTGAAGTATGTAAGGAAATGAAAAAGGTTTGGAGTGAACAAAATTCTTGAAGAGGCAGTACCTAAAAGAAAGAAAGGTGTGATTAATGTTGTACATGTGCAAGCTGTGAAACCAGATGACTTTATAAATGAACCACAGTTTGATGCTCTTAATGATTTGTCTGATGCTGAAGATAATGAGATTGATGAATAAAAAGAAGAGCCCCATGATTCTCCTCATGTGGAACTAACTGATATTCACAGGGAAAACATCCAAGCCAAACTTGAAGGCCAGGAGAATTCATTTGATGGGACATGGCTTTGAATTTGATAAATTGGCAGTGTTGAATGATGAGGAGATGGATTCTCTCTTTGAAAAGAAGAGAGAGGAGATTAGAAAACTGAGGGAGAAGAAAAATAGGCTCACACAACACTGCCTGAAATATCTCAGGCTCCACAACTTCTCTTACAAACAACTCAATCATATGAGATTTGAAGATTTGGAAAATATGTACAAGTCTACCAAAGAAGGAATTGAAGAAGAAAAGAAGGATAGGATGAAGAGAAAATTCTCTGATGATAAAAAACGAACTCAATAGATATATAAAAGACTTGGAGGGAAGTGTGGGTTTCTAGTTGATCATGGATTAAACTATGAGCTTGATGATGCCCTGAGCAAAAGGGAAGTGGAAGATAACTTTAAGAAACTTTCAAAGAAAATCCAATATGATTATGGTACTGTTAAAGAAAAATCAAAACAAACAAAATTGGTTGAAGAGGAAAAGGGGAAATTACCTAAAAGATAAAGAGATCTTAGTGAAGATATTATTGGATGCTAGAGGTGAAAGAGACAAAGTGAAAATATGACTGATGGTGAAAAGAAAAGATTTTATGAAACTAAACTGTCAAAGTACAGGGAGGAGCTCAAAGATCAAACTAAACCAACTCAAGCTCCTCCTGTAGTGACAAAAGTAAAAGAAGAACTGGCTGAAACAACTACAAAAGTAAATTTATTGCCGTGGGAAGAAAAATGTAGAATCTGGACTTTAAGACAACTTATGTTAAGCAAAGGAATGTCTGAAAAGTCTTTGATAATTTTGGTCAAGCACAACTCAAAGAACTATTCTATGCTGAAAAGGTGCATTGGGAGAAATTGGAGGAAGAACAAAAAAATTATTATCTTTCCAATGTGGACCAAGAGGGGAACCTATTCAAAGACAAAGATCTCCCCCCACTGAATAAATGGATAGAGAGCAACGGAGATGATCAAAATCATGTCTGAGGAAGGGGGAGATTACATAAAATTGATCTTGATGAAAAAGGCTAAAATAGTGAAATTATTTGCATTATGTGATAGTTGTGAGGAATTCAAGTCAAAATATGAACTGATTCATGCTCAAAATGATTCACTGCTAAAAGAACTTGCATCAATCAAAGATAACTATAGACAATCATCGGATTTACAAAATAAATCTAAAAATAATAAATCAAATAGTAATCATGACTTGAAAGGCAAACTTTCAGGATAACTGATTATCAATGAGAACAGTTCAAAGAATCCTCAAGTACAGAACAAAAATAACTAAGCTTGAAAATGAAGTACTTGAGTTGAAGAGTAAGCTAGGCAAATTTAGAAATTCATCATTTTTATTAAATGAAATAATCGAAGTGTCTAGTAAATAAATGGGTTTTAAAAATGGTTTAGGCTTTGTTGAAGTTCCTAAATCCATTTTCTGGACAAGAAGAAGTTGTTATTTCTGACAAATCTTCTAACGTTTCTTTATCTAAGAACAGTGAACCAGTCATTCAAGTGGAGAAACCTAAACAAAGTGAAAAAGAAAAATTTACTGTTTTGTAATCAACTCAAGGACCTCAGATTCAAAGTAATAAATTTTTGTTATGGAGATTATCATTGAGGTTGTAATTAAACCTGAAATTATACGCAAGGAAAAGAACATTCCACGTTCTAGTAACATTCTATGTGATCCTCAAGAGTTTGAGGATGGTGTGTATGGTTCAACTATATCTAAGATAAACAAGGTATAATCTTCAAAGGCTAAACCCAAGAGATCAGAAAAATCACAAATTTTTGATGAAGATTTGATGTGTATCATCAATCATACTTTTGTTAATGTAAACAAAGGTCGTGTGTTTAAATTAAAGGGTATTAGCGAAGTTTTCAATAAGAAAGACATTATGCTTAATTAATCAAACCAGAGTTGATTGAAAGTGTTTTTCAAAATGAAACATCAAAACTGAATGAACTTGAACAAGCTTTTACAAGATCCAAGTCGTTAAACAAGCCTATCCTTAGACCAAGTTTGAAACAAAATATTAATACTATTAAACCAGTAAATTTTGTTAGTTCTACTGGTATAGATACTTTACAAAGTGTATCAAATTGTTCAAACTTGGATTTTTTTCAAAAAGAAAAAGGATGTGACATTTGATGATGAATATACTGCTAAAGTTTCAAGTGTTTCTTGTCAACCTCTTGTTGCACAATCTTCTGTCAAACCACAACGCGTGTTCGTTGATATGAGAACATGTTTTTAATGTAGCGAACGAGGACATGTTGGCTGAAATTATGGAACGGGGAAAATGAAGAATGTTAATCCAATGACCAAGGAACAACAAAATCCAGTTCCTGTGGCAAAGGAAATTCTTAAGAGACTAGTGTCTCAGGTTGACGAGTCTCAAATCTTGTTTCAAAATGTGAATCTACGCATGGTGGTTCATGTTAATGAAACATAAGTTAATTTAAAGCCCAAATTGTTTGTTCCCACACAACCAATTTGCAAAAATGTGAACACAAACGTTGTTCAAGACGCGTATCTGAGACGAAAGTCTAACAGACTAGTGACATATTCACAAGTGGCTAAACCACAATTGGATTCTGTTAAGATTAAATCTTTTGTTAAAATGAAAGAGGTACCCAAGACTGAGGCCTGGGCTGCCTTTTTGGTTTAATCATATTTCTTTTATGTGCAGAGTTTATCCAAGACTATATTAGGTGAAATTTGGATTATGGATAGTGGATGCTCTAGTCACATAACAGTCAATATTGATCTACTTACGAATGTGAAGAATTTAAAATAGGGTTATGTGGCATTTGCGGGTAATTCTGGGGGCATGATTATTGAGAGAACCGAGCCCCGGTGCGGAAGCGTGAAAATAGTCGGTATAAATCAACGGTGTGGAACTCGGGTCTAGGGTTAGGATCGAATCTCACTCAGATTCACTCTTGAAAGATAATAGTTGGACGGATGAGGTGTATTGGGAGAGAGCCTGATTTGGTTAACAATCAATAATAGGATGAACAATTGCAATCAAAACACAAACAAGATAGAAATGGTAGTATGAAATATTAGCCGAATGATTCTCATTAAGATGAAACACTCATACATACATTCATACATACAATCAATTCAGAAATATCTCAGCCACCACCAGGAGAGCTCATCCTGGAGGCGGAGACTCTCTCAAAGGGATAAAACCCTAGATCTCACACATACACAATACAAACACTCATGCTAGACAAATGAATAAAAACATCTATTTATACTAGTCTAGCATGACTTGGTTTTCAAGCCATCCACCCTTGGTTGAGACCAAATAATATATTTTTCACCCACAAATTAATTCGATGCATCGGTCTAAAACATAAGTTCCAACAATCTCCCCCTTAGACTGATGCCATCGAATTTCTTCCATAATCACCTCATAACTCTTTGTCTTTCGTTGAAATTCTCCCCCTCACGTTAAGCCTCTCCCATTTTTCATTTCGAATTATCACTCTTATACCACTTTTGGATATAGTTGTATGGGCATATGAACGAGGCTTTGAACTTCAATGATCAACTTCAAGTAACCAGGTTATCACAAAAAGAAATAAACTCAATGTGATCATCAAATAATCTTCCATTCTTCAAATCTGTTTCTTCTCTTGTAACTCATCTTCAAACCATTCCCTGAATCAAGATAGCATTAAAGTCAACCATAACCCGTTCTTGACTGTTCAACTGACTATTTCATAGGAGGTTAGACTCTACTGATCATCCTTTCAACATTGTTGCTGGAGATGACTCTATCTTCTCATCCATACAAGGAAATCTGAAAACTTACAAACAATGAAACATCTTTGAAAAACCTTAGATTATTGACCTTGATCAACTTTTCCTTATCTTGAGTCTTTTACTTGATTTGAAGCTAACCATTTGCAATGAAATTCAAAGATTTTTACTCCCCCAATTTCGTTGCAATTGTCTTTAATAAATGTGTCTTAAAATCAAGTGTGGGTGAAACAATCATGACCATCCTTATCAAGATTGTAAAAATCTGAAAATAAACATATTCATATGTTGGTTGACACTAAAAGTGATTAAATCCGTAAGCTTGGTCAACACTTTTTCTTGTAAAGATTTTGATGAAGTCGTGAAATTGGATGAGGTTTGAATTCCATAAACTTGTTGATGATTGGAGAAAAATTACCAAAATACCCCTGGTATATATCTTCCGTAGAGAACAGCTTGGTCAAACGGTCAACGACACCAAAAATCTCAAAAGTTTCTTCAAAACTTTGAAATGTTTCACAAGCACAAACTTTTTGTTTCCTAGCACACAAACTCTTTTTCCTAGCACACAGTGTGCTTGGAAGCACAGCACTTGTGATTTTTTTTTACCGAGCATGCCCGAAGGTGTGCTCGGAAGTGTGCTAGAGAGTGTGCTCGGAAGCAAAATACTTTTGATTTTTCAATTTTTTCACGAACACACAGTGTGCCCGGAAGTATGATCGGAAGTGTGCTCGGGAGCGTGCTCGGGAGCTCTTAGCACAAAGTGTGCTTGGGATCACTTTCCTAGCACAAAGTGTGCCCGGAAAGCAAGCACAAAGTCTGCTCGGGAACACTTCACTTAGCACAAAGTGTGCCCGGAACATAAAAGATAGTTTTCTTGAGAAGAACAAAGATATGCAAGGGGTTACTCGACACTGGAACTTGATGTGCCCGAGATAAGATGTGCCCGAGATAAAGGGTGCCCGGACCAAAAATTATGCTTGGGCAAAACACAATCTGTGCCCGAAGCAACACTTAACCATTATCATTACTCGAGATCAATCTTATATGTTCATTGTATGCCCGGAACATCAAAAAATCATTTGTGCATCATCAATCGCTGATTTGCCCTTGCAGAACCTGCTTGAATATTCACTTTGCATTTGCTACAACAAACAATGATAATATTGCCTCTAGTACCTGTTCATTCTTGACTTGTACCTTCTTCATACCAGTTTGTAGTAACTGCAACGTTTTCCAACATACAATATCCTGTTTGTGCAGCACACTTGTCAAAACCAATATCGAGCAAACAAAACCCTAATTCTTTTAGATCGAAAAAGTAGTTACGAAATCTGAAAAGAATCGATGAGCAATATCCAGGTCATCTCGAAATAAATAAAAGAAATCTATCTTCAATCTTATCCACGGCCTTTTCATATCTGGAAATCATCAAATGAACAGAGTTGCCCCAAAACCAGCCAAATATCACTGTTACATCAGATCTGGACCATTCTGACCAAATAAACATGAAATTGATGTTGGATCTCCGAACGAGTCATCAACCCAAACATCAATCAATATACTTTTCTCCAAATCATCGAATAATTTCAAAACCCCCAAAAATAATTTCAACGAACTTCATCGTTTAACGTCCATGGTGGATTCAAGAGCGAAATGAATCAGTTCAGCGGTTAGTCTGAATGATTCGGTAACCCAGCTCTGATACCAACTGAGAGAACCGAGCCCCGGTGCGGAAGCGTGAAAATAGTCGGTATTAATCAACGGTGTGGAACTCGGGTCTAGGTTTAGGATCGAATCTCACTCAGATTCACTCTTGAAAGATATTAGTTGGACGGATGAGGTGTATTGGGCGAGTGCCTGATTTGATTAACAATCAATAATAAAATGAACAATTTCAATCAAAACACAAACAAGATAGAAATGGTAGTATGAAATATTAGCCGAATGATTCTCATTAAGATGAAACACTCATACATACATTCATACATACAATCAATTAAGAAATATCTCAGCCGCCACCAGGAGAGCTCATCCTGGAGGCGGAGACTCTCTCAAAGGGATAAAACCCTAGATCTCACACATACACAATACAAACACTCATGCTAGACAAATGAATAAAAACATCTATTTATACTAGTCTAGCATGACTTGGTTTTCAAGCCATCCACCCTTGGTTGAGACCAAATAATATATTTTTCACCCACAAATTAATTCGATGCATCGGTCTAAAACATAAGTTCCAACAATTATGAAGGAAGGAGATGTGTCAAACGGTAGTATTACGTTTGAGAAAGTTAATTATTGTGACAAGGTGGATCACAATTTGATTACCGTTTCTTAGATTTGTGATAAAAAGTACACCACCATATTTACCAACAAGGAGTGCATAATACTCAAACCAGGATATGTCACTCCAAAAGACATGGTTCTTATGCGTTCTCCTCGGTCGAATGATATTTATGTACTGAATATGAGTACTAAAGTATCGACTTCTACATTTGTTGAATCATGTTTTGTCTCTAAAGCAACTGAGAAAGACAAGATTATGTGGCATAGGCATATGGTCACATTCATGTTAGAAAGATGAACTGTCTGATAGCAAATGATTTGGTGGATGGTGTTTCCCTAAAACATTTCAAGTTGACCGATCACTACGCTGCATGTAAGAAGGGCAAACAGAAGAAGAAGTCGCACCCGACAAAGTTATTTAATTCCAATGTTACTCCACTAGAACGACTTCATGTGAATTTGTTTGGTCTTCTGAATCGTGCGAGTATTGCTGGAGATTGGTAATGTTGTTGTAAATGACGACTATTCAAGGTACTCATGGGTGTTATTTATGAGTTCTAAAGATCAGACACCGGTTTTTGTCCACAACTTAATCACAAAGATCGAATCACTTTACAAACAAAATTTGAGACGTATTCGAAGTGACAGTGGTACGGAGTTCAAAAATACTATATTGGACATCTTTTGTATTTAAAAAGGAACCCATCGAGAATATAGTGCTCCATATGTAATTTAATATAATGGTGTTGCTGAACGGAAGAATGGAACATTGATTGAAGCAGCAAGAACATTGTTTGCAGATTCAAAGGTTCATATTCAATTTTGGAATGAGGCTGTGAATACTACTTGTTACACACTCAATCGTGTTCTGATGGTTAAGAAGTGGCAAAATACGAGTTACGAGCTTCTGAATAACCGCAAACCTAATTTACAATTCTTAGAACCTTTTGGGTGTCCTTGCACAATGTTAAAAGCGATGCGGGAAAATTTGAGGAGAAGGCTATTGAAGATTACTTTTTGGGTTGCGCATCGACTAAGAAACGGGTCTTCAGTTTCACTTCAGGTTGTGTTGAAGAATGGAATCATGTTGATTGCCAACGATACACAACACCTCCTGCTGGCAAGGGTCCTGATTGGATATTCGATTATAAGACTTTATTTAATTCTTTTACTGCCATAGTAGATCTCCCGAATGAAGGCTTGGTGCTTGCTTACCTGGAAGATCAAATGTTTTCCTCACTAAGAGCTTCTAATTATAGTGATGTAGTTCAAGATGATCATCTTGATACTTCTTATGTCATTTCTATATCTTTAGATGATGTTCATTTCGTTGATTCTTCTACAGCAGGTTTTATTGCGGGTTTAATGTACTGTGTGCATATGTTGATATTCATTCATCAGGAATCATGTGTATCGCAAAACACACTTACTTTATTTTTCAAATGGAACCGAAGATTGTTCGTCTTTGGTGGAGGCAATGCAAGAAGAATTGCAACAGTTCAGTCGACTGGGTGTATAGGATCTCATTGATAAACATGGTCGGGTTAAGAAGCCTATCCAGACCAATTGGGTATTTAAATGTAAAAAGTATTATCATGGCGTCATCGTCAGAAATAAAGCTCGTTTAGTCTTGCAAGGGTATCATAAGCAAGAAGGCGTAGATTACACCGAAGTATATGCTCATGTTTCAATACTGGAAGCTATACGTATATTTTTGGCCTCTCCAGCTTTCAAGAACATTAAAGTTTATCAAATGGACGTTAAGAGTGTGTTTCATAATGGGGAACTTTAAGAAGAGGTGTTTGTTAAACAGACTCATGGTTTTGAAGATCTGGACTATCAATACTGTGGTTTTTTGCTTAAACAAGGCTGTTTATGGTCTACACCAACCCACAAGAGCTTTATCCGGCACGCTTGCGGACCATCTTACAGATAATGGCTTCAAACGAGGGACTGTGGATTGTACTCTTTTCTACAAGGCTGCCGAAGAAGATTTGCTTCTTGTCCAGATATATGTTGACGACATCATATTTGGCTCTACAAATGACAAGTTGTGTAAGGACTTTGAGAAATTGATGCTAACAAACTTCGAGATGAGCTCGATGGGGGAGATGAATTTCTTCTTAGGGGTGCGATGTTCATCAATCTGACGTTGGAATTTTCATTCATCAAACGAAGTATGTGAACGATGTCTTGAGCCGATTCAAGATAACTGCCGGAAAAGTCCCTTTTACTCCTCTTTCTGTGGGTCGTAATTCGTCACCGGACGAATTGGAGGATACTATTGATCCAACTCTATACCGATCTATGATAGGTTCTTTAATGTATCTTGCTGCTTCTCGTGCTGATATCATGTTTTATATTTGTTTATGTGCTAGGTATCAATCGAGTCCTCGAGTGACTCATCTGGCGGCGGTTATGTGCTATGTATATTTCAATATCTGAGGGGTAATACCGACATCGGGTTATGGTATCCCAAGGATGAAATCTTTCATCTCACTGTATTTTCTTATTCAGACTAAGGAGGATGCAAGATCAACATCAAGTCAACTATAGTGTGTTTTCAATTTCTAGGAAGCCGGCTTGTTTCCTAGCAGTGTAAAAAGCAGATAATAGTCTCCACTTCAAACGTATAAGCCGAATAAGTGGCATCCTCGAGTTGTTGTTCAAGGTTCTTTGGATCCAGAAACACTTGCGGGATTACAGTGTGAAGTTTCTTACTACTCCCATTTTTATTGATAACTCAGCTGCTATTTGTATCACGAAGAAACTCGTGCACCACTATAAAATGAAACATATTGATATTATATATCATTTTATTCGTGATTTATTTGAATAGAAATTAATCGACATAGTGAAGGTGCACACGGATTTTCAGAAAGCTGACTTTTTTTACCAAAGCATTTGATAAAACACGATTCAACGTTTTGCTCGGTATAAACAGATTAGAAACTCTTGATGATATCCTTATGCTCGGATAATCACTTTTTGTTTGTATAGTTCTTATTTTATTTTGCTTTCTTTATTATTTTGGTTTTTGGGGGAGAAAAGGGAAAAATACAAAAATATTGTGCATTCTGTTTGTATAGATAAAAAGCAAAAACATTCAAATATTACAAAAATACAAAAACATTAAAAATAGTGCTCCTCAAAAATGAGTTTTGAAGCAAAAAACAAAAGATGATAGTACATTGGTCATCTAGTCCCATATCCAGCAAGAAACAAGTTTAAAAGACTGCGCGCTTAACTGTATTAGTGCATTGGTAGGCTTTTAAACAAGAAAATAAGGACAAGTAAGTGATATAAACATAAACACTTGCCGAATCTAGTGGATTGACATCCCTAAGCATGGTTAATATTTGTTTTTAAATCTCAAAGGTTTTTAAAGATTGTTGTGTGTGCAAGCGTTCATTTTGCTAGGAAATTCAACTTGTTTTTCTTTTGATTTTGCAAAGAAATTCATATTTATTTTTTCTTTATTTTTTGCTTAAGTCTTGGACTTTCTACCCGTGTAGGAATACCAATCTAAGGGTGCCTAAGTATTCTACATTATTTACTTGGTGTTTCGTACAAGCCTTGGATCTTCTCCGTGTATACTATAAAGCAATGTATAGAACTGGAGGTTAAGGCGTACAAAATTTTAACTTATTTTATCTTTTTATTTTGTTAAACTGGAACATTTCTGCGTGTAGTAATACTGTAACATTACAAAAATTTCGGACCAAAAAGGCCAAATTTCAAAGTCCAAGGGCTAAAGGAGAAAATTTTGTTTTCTTGTCTTGTCGTGATACAAGAAGGATCAGAAGGAAGCCCATCGCGTATCGCGATGGGCATGTTTTCAAAATCCAAGAAATGGGCAAACGGCGATACAAGACAGACCAAAACCCAAGGTCATCGCGTATCGCGATGACGTGACCTGATAGACGAGACATGTGTCGCCACTTGTCAACAAGGGCCACTATGCCTTGCCACGTGTCACCACGTGGCACCACGTTCGCCACATGGCATACGTATGCAAGACTTATCAGACCTACATCGCGATACGCGACAAGCTGATCAAATGCCATCACGTATCGCGATGGGTCCTGGGGAAAGTCTATAAATAGCCAGTGTTAGCATCTCATTTCTAACACTATTTTTCACATCTCTTTCTCTCTCTAGATTTCACTTTCTATCTCCATAAAAATCACCTCGAAAAAACGTGCACCGACCACCTCGAAAAAACGCCCCAAAAACTTTTACAACTCTATACATTGAGTCAAATTAGAATTGACTACATGGGATTACATATCCCTAAAACATTATAAACAATAAGTAATACTGATGTGGCCCAAAATATACATAAAATTATATAAATATTTCTTAGAGGTTAAATAGTTTTTGGGTTAATAATTGCTTTTAATGAATTCATATTTGAAATTTAAAAATTCTAACCATAAACGAGGTAAAATATGAATTTTATCATAATTTAAATAACAATAAATAAATTTGTAAATTTATGGTAAAGATCTCGTGAGTTTTTGTGATTAGAAATAAAATTAATTAAAACAAAGAAACCAAATAATATTATAATATTTCAATTGTTTCCTACAGTGATTTAATTGTATAACCAATCAAGATATATTAATTTTTTTATATTCATGTCTATATAATCAGGCACAGTGAAGAATTGCAATATCATATGGGCTGATCATTATTTATATGATATTTGGGCTTGGAGTCTCATAAAAAAGATCCAGCTAATAAATTAAAGTTGGTGGTGTTGAGAACTGATATAAAAAATCAATACCCTACGGACAAAAGAAAGAGGGGACAAACAGAGGTACGACAATAAAGAGGGCTGCCACAAAAAGAAAGAAAGAGAAGAGCACCTTGGTTCGAGCGGAGAGCGTTTGGGTTCGACATCTACTCATCCAAACATCATTATTATTGGTTTGAATTTATTGTTTTCTTTATGAATTCAGATTTTGAACCTTACTTATTTGGTTTGTTCTTGAGTATGGTTGTTAGCTAAACCCTTAGACCGCCTAGGCATATGGTGAACTTTTGTTGATTTTGGATTTTGGTTTGGATTTTGTTTTTGTTATGGTTTATGACTAAGTAACAGGTTTCTGGATTTTTCGTTCGATGCATATGTGTGCTTAGTTTGTTTGGTGAATTTTATTGTTTCACAATTTCCTTGGTGATTCTCTGTCATGTAATAGGATTCTGTTAGGTCATCTACTGTGTGCTTTTTACTAGTTTATGGTTGATTTGCAATAATACCATGGGAACAATATTAATAACTCAAGTAGACTTAAGTGTACTGCTAATCTAAATAGCTGTAAGGTGAGAGATTATATGATAAGTCTTGGTTGTTTAAATTGCTAGATTTAGTTCTTCGTAAGGAGTCCGTCTAGGTTTGATTTATCAGCTTTGTTTATCTAGTCGAGTGAATTATTTAAACTACCTTTGATTTCCGCGATGTAAGGTAGGATTTCTTATAGAGGTACTTGTCATAAAATAAATTAGCGACCGTAAGGGAGTCTAATTAAACTCGGTAATTTTAATAGCTTATTAGGATTCCATAGGTGTCTTCTTGAGAAAGGTCAAGGGTCCTGTTCGGTTTCCCATTAAGTGAATAGTTTAAGATCCTGGTTTTTGTAACATAGCATTTTCCAACCATTTGATAATTGATACATTAGGGATTCTAGCCTAGGTGGTTGTTCATCATCATCCGAATAAAGTCCAGGTTAAGTCTTCTTAAGTTTTATTAAATACTTTTAATTAGTTAAATATAGTTATTAGTAAAATCCCCCTTAATAATAATATATAAATAGTTGTGTCAATAGTTATGTCTAATTTAGCTAGTTTACGCAATTAAAAGAGTCTCGTGGGTTCGATATCCGGACTTACTTAGCTGTACTAGAGTCGACCGGTTCACTTGTCGGTTAGTAGTTTTAGTTAAGTTAAGAGTCCAGAATTATTACTTAGTGTCTAGATTAGCTTATTATTAGTTAATAAATATATAACTACTTTTAGCACATCAAATACGTTGGCCCTCAGGCTATTGTATACATTGTTTGGATCCTTACATATGTGGTAAAAAGTCAGTGGGTACACCGCACCACACTTGGTCACGACCTCCGCCATGATGGGCCGAACCGAAGTTATGTCCGAGTGAGACTGACCATTTGTATACTATGGTACCTAAGTAAATGTCGAACGTTGCGTTGTTTTGCTGAGCCGGTCGAGTTAAACTTATGTTTATAATTTGATTTATGTTTTCAACTTAATTATTCCTAAGTCACGATGGACCGAGGCCGAAGTTACGTCTTGAGGGGTAATTAAGTAAATGTATGGCCACGTTACCGGTGCCCTACTTTGGACGTCTGCTTTGCTCAAAAACACAGTTCTTACAAATCAAAGTTAATTAAAACTTTTCATGGAAACGTTAACATCAACTATTCGTTACAAACAATCAATCTTTTCTTAAAAACCATAACATAAATATCATATTTAAAACATCATTTCTTCCATCTTCAGATGCCAACCATTCAATCCATGCCATGTGCCATCCTCATGCTAGCTCTCTAACTTGCTCATCTTCGTGCATACTAAAAGTCAGCTACGATGACTGAGTTCTAGTTAATCAAGCAACTTACCATACAATCATTACATGCAATTATATCCTTGTCCGAAGACACATAGTCCGCTGTCTAACCTATTCACTTTAACGCTTAACCACTTAACTGTCCCCTACGTCTTAGCCACTTGTTTTACGGGAGGACGTAGAGGCTTGCCCTCCCACACACTCACGTTATGCCCCTTATTAAAGAAGGCACGTAGAGGCTTGTCCTCTCACGTACTCTCATTATGCCACTTTAATAACGACAGTACGTATAGGCTTACCCTACCACGTACTATCGTCATGCCACTAGCATCCTTAATAGACCCCTTTCCACTTCTATCACACCTTACTCTACTTGTCTACAACACACTTCCTATTAGTTCATCATTTATATAAGCAAGTTACATCAAAACATTCACACACACTAATAACCACTTGGAGATCATTTCCATTGGCGGTACGCACAAAATCCGAAGATCGTTCACGTACCGACAAACATACATTCATAACATTCATAATTACTATCACATCAATCATTTTATCATAAACTTACCACTTAAGGTAAGTGTATTCACACTTCATATTGAGTATGCACACAGCCTCGAAAACATAACAAGGAAATGGGGCTAGAAACTCACCTAAACTCGGTTACGTTCACCGTTTACGGTTATTCCTTTCTTTAGCTGTGCGCGACTAACTTCTTAATAAACACAACATTAATACCGCTTTAGCCATTCTTAACCATTTTGTTATTTAGTCTTAATCGTCTAAGCCGGTTTTACTTTATTAGTCCTTACCGTTTAGTTAATTGTATACATTAACCTTTAAGGGTGTAACATCCTGTTTTCTAGTTTCGATTAACAAATGAAAGTATGAGTTATTATGAGTCGGGCTAGTGTTGGGTTAAATGGATATGGGTTATGGACTTGGGTTATGAAGGAAAGAGGAAAAGACCATGGGCTTAAGCCCATGACCCATAATTATCCAAACCATTAATCACCCATTTAATTCATTTTACACACATTCCATACACCTCCCAAAACACACACTTAACTCTCTCTCAATTTGCTCTCTCTCTCTCTCTAGCCGAATCGGGTATAAACCGAACCTAAGATGAGCTTAGGGATCACCCTAGCTCAGATCTGGATCGAACGGGACGAAAATCCGCAGTTTTCCGGCGACAGCGCCGGAAAGGCCGCGCCGGAAAAGGGTGATACAAGGTAAGAGATGTCAGGGAATGTTCTGACATTCCTTGACCTAACCCTAGTTCGCTAACGGGAATTTAGCGAATAAAAGGTGATTGGCTAACTGATTCGTCTAAGGGAGCATAACGAACTAGCTCTAGTTCGTATCCGATTCGTTAAGGGAAAAGGGTAACGAATTACCCATGATTTGCATAGCCAGTTCGTTAGAAGAAGATAACGAATTAGATGGAGCGATTCGTTACCTGTACTGGTTTACTATGAACTGATTGGTTAAGAGTCCAGTTCGTTAGAGGGTTCAATTCGTTACAAGAACCAGTTCGTATGACAACCCGATTCGTTAAGAATAATGTAGCGAATTATAAGTTTAATATAATGACAAGAACTGTCCCTGGACCTAGAAAAAGAATGATTTAATTACAAAGAAGCCCTTGGACTTTCAAGTTAGCCAATTAACAAATGATTTAAATTCTAAGGGAAAATGTGATAAGACAGTTAATGGAGATAAAAATGTTATAAGACAGCCCTTGGACTTTCAAGCTAGACCCCAGCCAGGGGCTCTGCTCCTTGGACCCTGCTAGGGGCTGCCGCCCCTAGACCCCGCTTACAGGGGCGCTGCCCCCGGACCCCCGTTCGCTGAGGGTAATTATTAAACTAGAAAGACGATTTACGTAGTGATAGTTAATTGATACGTATAATTGTTATACAGTTAGTCATGCACAACTCAAGAAGGGAATAACGATTAACGGTGAACGTAACCGAGTTCAGGTGAGTTTCGAGCCACACTTCCTTGTTATGTTTTCGGGGTTGTGTGCATACTCTATGTGGTAGTTAATACACTTTCCTTAAGTGGTAAGTGTATGCCTTGTAAGAATTATGTATGACGATTGCTTGACGGTGCATGAACTATCTTCGGATATTGCATGGACCGTCAGGTGGTAGTTAGTGATATGTTTGATATATATGATGTATGAATGCTGTATGTATGAATACATATGATGTATAAATGATGCATGAATGATTAAGTATGAAGTGAGTATGATATGTTACTGGTACGTGAACGCTCTTCGGATATTGCACGTATTTTCAAGGAAAGTATGTAAAGGACATGTATGTTATAGTAGTAAGAAACAAATGGACCAGACCATAATAATATCTGTGATGGTAGGGACCGAACCCCAATAATATATGTGATGGTAGGGACTAGACCCTAATAATATCTGTGATGATAGGGACCAGACCCTAATAATATCTGTGATGATAGGGACCAGACCCTAATAATATCTGTGATGTTAGAGACCAGACCCTTAAAATATCTTTGATGTTATAGGGTGGAAGGCTCTCTAAATATGATAGATAGTTATGTATGAAAAGTAAGTATGAATAATGTACACCCCTTCGGGAATGTGTGCATGTATGTGAATCGAATGTATGTTGTATGACTAACTAGAACTCACTCAGCGTAGCTGACTTTTAGTATGCACGCATGTTAGTAGAATGTGGCAGCTCGCTTGAGGGGAAGCACATGGCATGAACTTGAAGAAGCTGGCAACTCAAGAAATGTTATGTTATTTTTAAAGACAATATTTTATGATTAAATGTTTTGAATGCCCGTTAAGACAAGAATGGATGGTTATGTAATATAATGGTTTGAATGTTTTAGTATTCCGCGAATGTTTTTATTAACTCTAATAATATGAATTGTGTTTATGAGTAAATCCAACATCCAAATGTGAGGCACTGGTAATGGGGCCTTACAAGTTGGTATAAGAGCAAAGTTCTAGAGATTTAAGCATCCTACATGCTTAGGCTCGAACAGAGAATGGGATTAATGTAAGAAAGGAAAGAAGATGCCAGTACAAGAATGCCATGTGTCACTCAAGCAAGCTCAGTAACGGTAAAGTGTATGATTAAATAATGTATGTTAACGTTTGCTTAATTGCTAAAGAAAGTATATGTAAAGATAGGACTTCTTGATTGTTTGATTGCTAAACTGTTTAGGAATAGAATTAGCACAAATAGACTCATAAGAGGAAGTGTATAGGACACGGAGAGTAACGTGAGCAGCTAATCACAACTGTCCACTGTTATTACCTATAAGCCTTACTATCCTTGTACTAAATGGTTCCTTAAATGATGCAGTTTGTGTTTCCTTATAGAGTACGAATGGCTGGAGCTAAGAAAGCTGCTGGAAGGGGGGACGTACGGGACGTCATGGTAGACCAAACGTTGTTTGAGAACCGTCAGTAGAGGAAGCCACTAAAAATGAAGGTGAAGGAAGTGCAACTGGTGGAAATCCGAGTAACAACGAGGGGGTTCAACTGGACCCCGCAATTCAAACTGCCATTGCTCAAGCGGTAGCAGCTGCTGTGAAAAACATGAATTCCAAAAAGTCTGTTGGAGGCCGCGAAAGAACCGCGGGAAGGGCGGAAGGAGATGGTAAAAGGATGATGAAGGGGAGAGGGAAGAATCAAGTGTGGTTAAGCCAGTGAAGGTTGGTGATAAGAAGAGGGCCGAGGTGGGTGCAACTATAAGTCCTTCAAGGGATGTGACCCACCGAAGCTAACTGGCTTGGGAGACGCAATCGCTACTCTCCAATGGATAACCACGATGGACAAGATTATCCGAATTAGCGAATGTCGTCCCGATCAAGCAGTGGGTTATGCTACGCAATCATTCGGTGGGAGGCAATGTACTGGTGGGAGTCGGTTGAGCAGAAAAAGAGTCGAGAAGAGATCAAGGCTTTCAGATGGAATGATGTGAAGGAGTCGGTGATGAAGCAATTATGTGCTGATGCTGAGGTTGAAAGGGTTGAAATGAAGTTTTTGAGTCTGAAGGCGGGAAACATGACACACCACGAATACACCACTGAATTCAACCGCCTGTCTAGGCTGGTGCCAGACATGGTGAACAATGAGGCCAAGCGGATCAAGTGTTACCTTAGGGGACTGTCGCAGAATGTTCGCGTCTTGGTCAAGGCTGGTAGGCCAAGCACTTTTGATTCCGTTGTAGGGCTCGCAGAAATTGTTTATGAGTACTTGTCAACAGATGAGGTGGTAGTGGAAGAGAAGAAGGATAAGAAGTGGGCTACTCCTGCTAAACGACCTGGTACTCAGTTGTGGAACCCCATGAATAAGAAGCCGAGAGTTTGGGAGAAGAGGTCGTGTAAGACGTGCGGGAAGATGCACAGTGGTGAATGCAAGTGGGGTAAGAGTTCCGATGTTTGTCCCAAATGTGGGAAGGCTCATGGTGGGGAATGCAGGATGGGGTCCAATGCGTGTTATAAGTGTGGGAAGGTAGGATATTATGCCAATGAGTGCAATGCGAAGCCAACATGTTATAATTGTTGCAAGACAGGCCATATGGCAAGAGAGTGCACCGATGGTGAGGTTGGAGGTAGTGGGAAGAAGGTTGCTGATCAAGCGAGGCAGAGGACTAGAGCCTACATGCTGACCCAGGAACAAGCTAGGCAGATTCCTGATGTTGTGACTGGTACGTTCTTAGTAAATGGTAATTCTGCTTGAGTATTGTTTGATTCGGGTGAGAATAGAAGTTTTATAGCTACGAAATTTAGTAAACTAGCTAAAAATGAAATGTTGCTGAGTATCTGAAACCTTCATACTAGAAACCGCTAGTTACACCTCGGTGAAAATAATGAAAATGGTTAAGAATTGTAAGATAGAATTAGAGGGACATGAGTTCCCTGTTACTCTGTATGTTATGACCTTAGGAGGGTTCGATGTAGTTTTGGGGATGGATTGGTTGTCTGAATACGAAGCTCAGATAGTATGTAAGAGTAGGATAATAAAGCTGAAGTCCTTGGATGGTAGTGCCGTGACGGTTTATCTAAGGAAAGTTCAGGGCTTAACGTCATTTCGATGATAAGAGCCGAAAGATTTTTAAGACGAGGGTGTGGTGCCTACCTGGCGTATGTTGTCAACGCTATGGCCGAGACGAAAGAAATGAAAGATGTTCCTATCGTGTGCGATTACCCAGAAGTATTCCCAGGGGACCTTCCGGGGTTGCCACCGGAGCGAGAGATAGAATTTTAGATAGATTTAATACCAGGAGCCCAGCCCGTCGCGAAAGTGCCTTACCGTCGAGCACCGTCCGAGATGAAAGAACTGATGTCCCATCTGCAAGAACTCCTCGACAAGGTTTTTATTCTACCAAATGTTTCTCCTTGGGGCGCACCAGTGTTGTTTTTGAAGAAGAAGGATGGAAGTATGAGGATGTGCATAGAGTATCGTGAGTTGAATAAGCTTACGGTGAAGAATAGATATCCTTTGCCCAGGATTGATGATCTGTTTGACCAAATACAAGGTTCAAGTTTGTTCCTACGAATAGATCTTAGATCAGGGTTTCATCAGCTGAAAGGAAAAGAGACAGACATCCCTAAAACAATGTTCTGGACGCGGTATGGACACTACGAGTTCCTCGTAATGCCATTCGGTCTAAAGAATGCTCCCGCAACATTTATGGACATGATGAATAGGGTGTGCCGGTCGATGTTGGATAAGTCAGCTATCATTTTCATTGACGACATATTGATTTATTCAAGAAGTGAGTCCGACCATGCCGAGCATCTGGAGAAGTGTAGGAAGTTCTGAAGAAAGAGAAGTTGTACGTTAAGTTTTAGAAATGCGCGTTATGGCTACGAGAAGTGCAATTTCTAGGTCATGTGATTAATCCAGAAGGGATTTCAGTGGACCCAGCCAATATGGAGGAGATAACAAGTTGGAAGACACCGCAAAATCAGACTGACATATAAAGCTTCTTAGGGTTAGCTGGCTACTATAGGAGATTCATCGAAGGTTTCTTCAAGATAGCCGCACCGTTGACCGGTATGACCCGAAAGTCGATAATATCCAGTTGGGGTAAGTTTCAAGAATAGGTTTTTCAGGAGTTAAAGAAAAGACTCACACAAGCTCCAATCCTTACTCTACCAGATGGTGACAAGGATTTGGTTGTTTGTACCGATGCTTCGTATCGTGGGTTAGGTTGTGTGTTGATGCAACGAGTAAAAGTGATAGCTTACGCGTCTAGACAGTTGTAAGTCCATGAGAGTACTTATCCGACGCATGACTTGGAGCTAGCAGCAGTAGTGCATGCTCTTCAGATATGGAGGCATTATCTGTATGGTACTAAGTGTACCATTTATACGGATCATAAAAGTTGAAAGTACTTGTTCGAGCAGAACGAATTGAACATAAGGCGGAGAAGGTGGCTAGAATTGATAAAGGATTATGACTGCGATATTAAGTACTATCCTGGTAAAGTTAATGTGGTCGCCGATACGCTAAGCCGTAAGAATGAGGAAGTCCTAGCAACAGTGAGGTCGTACCAACTGATTATGAACTCAAGCCTCTTTGAAGAAATCATCAAAGTGCAAGCAGAGGTGCTGGTGGATGAAGGACTAGTGAAGAAGGAAAGGATTTCCGGTCAGCAAAACGAATTTATGGAAAACACTCATGGTGTTAAGACTAGGTTTGACCGCATGTGGATCCCACGCCATGGAGATCTCAAAGGTCGAATCTTAGATGAAGCCCATAAGTCAAGATATTTGATTCATCCAGGAACTACTAAGATGTATTAAGATTTGAAAAAGGACTATTGGTGGCCAGGAATGAAGAATGATGTGGTAGATTATGTAAGTAAGTGCTTAACTTGTTTACAAGTCAAAGCAGAGCATCAGAAGCCTTATGGAAAGATGCAACCTTTGGAGATACCAGAATGGAAATGCGAACACATCACCATGGATTTCATAACTAAGCTACCTCGTACAACTAAGCAACATGATGCCATCTAGGTGATTGGGGACCGTTTGACAAGGAGTGCTCACTTTCTGCCTATGCGAGAGGCTATCTCGTCAGAAACGTTGGCAAGCTTGTTCATTAAGGAGGTTGTGTCCAAGCATGGAGTACCGTTATCTATTGTGTCTGATAGAGATACTAGTTCTACTTCGAGGATTTGGAAGAAGTTCCATGAAGCCATGGGAACAAGATTGAACATTAGTACGGCGTATCCTCCTCAAACAGATGCACAGTTCGAAAGGACGATCCAAACCCTTGAGGATATTCTACGTGCTTGTGTTTTAGACTTTGGTGGATGTTGGGATGATCATCTGCACCTAGCAGAGTTCTCCTATAACAACAGCTACCATTCAAGTATTGGTATGCCACCATTCGAGATGTTATATGGAAGACGTTGTAGAACTCCGGTATGTTGGGGAGAGATTGGTCAAAAGGAGATAGGGAGTTTGGAAGTTGCTCAAGAAACTTCTTCAAAGTTTGATCAGATCAAGGCTAGAATGAAAGCTGCTCAAGATAGATAGAAGTCATATGCTGATAAGCGGCGACGACCAATCGAGTTTAACGTTGGTGACAATGTGATGCTCAAGGTCTCGCCTTGGAAAGGAATTATTCGTTTTAGGAAGAGAGGAAAGCTGAGTCCGAGGTACATTGGACCATTCAAGATTTTAGATCGAGTAGGTGAAGTGGCTAATAAGCTAGATTTTCTCGAAGAGTTAGAAGGGATTCATTCGACCTTCTATGTTTCTCATCTGAGAAAATGTCTAGCTGATGACACATCGCACGTGCCATTAATGGACATTGAGGTTGGTGAACAGTTGAATTACATTGAGCAACCAATCGAGATAGTTGATGGCAAGGGAAAGCCACTCCGACACAAGGTTATACCTCTAGTGAAAGTGATATGGAAGCATCGCAAAGGATCGGATGCTACTTGGGAAGCTGAGGATGAGATGCGCAAGTTTTATCCGAATTTGTTTAGGTAATAGTTAGGTTTCGCTTTTCTAGTTTCAATTAATAAATGAAAGTATGAGTTATTATGAGTCGGGCTAGTGTTGGATTAAATGGATATGGGTTATGGACTTGGGTTATGAAGGAAAGAGGAAAAAACCATGGGCTTAAGCCCATGACCCATAATTATCTAAACCATTAATCACCCATTTAATTCATTTTACACACATTCCATACTCCTCCCAAAACACACACTTAGCTCTCTCTCATCTTGCTCTCTCTCTCTAGCCGAAATCACCAAGGAAAAGCGATCCCGATCCAAGGTAATGACAGTATAATATTGTATGAGCTTAAACCCGTTAGATATAGTCACAAAACGACAAGCTGACACCGTTAAACCGTTTAAGTCATGAGATCCAGATGGAATCGGGTATAAACCGAACCTAAGATGAGCCTAGGGATCACCCTAGCTCAGATCTGGATCGAACGGGACGAAAAACGGTGAAAAACGAGTTAAAACTCGTTTTTCCGGCGAATCCGCAGTTTTCCGGCGACAGCGCCAGAAAGGCCGCGCCGGAAAAGGGTGATACAAGGTAAGAGATTTCAGGGAATGTTCTGACATTCCCTGACCTAACCCTAGTTCGCTAACAGGAATTTAGCGAATTAAAGGTGAATCGCTAACTGATTCGTCTAAGGGAGCATAACGAACTAGCTTTAGTTCGTATCCGATTCGTTAAGGGAAAAGGGTAACGAATTACCCTTGATTCTTATAGCCAGTTCGTTAGAAGAAGATACGAATTAGATGGACCGATTCGTTACCTGGACTAGTTCCCTATGGACTGATTCGTTAAGAGTCCAGTACGTTAGAGGGTTCAATTCGTTACAAGAACCAATTCGTATGACAACCCGATTCGTTAAGAATAATGTAACGAATTAGAAGTTTAACATAATGACAAGAACAATCCCTGGACTTAGAAAAAGAACGATTTAATTACAAAGAAGCCCTTGGACTTTCAAGTTAGCCAATTAATTAATGATTCAAATTTCTAATGGAAAATGTTATAAGACAGTTAATGGAAATAAAAATGTGATAAGACAGCCCTTGGACTTTCAAGCTCGACCCCAGCCAGGGGCTCTTCCCCTTGGACCCTGCTAGGGGCTGCCGCCCCTAGACTCCGCTGCCAGGGGCGCTGCCCCTGGACCCCCGTTCGTTGAGGGTAATAATTAAACTAAAAAGACAATATGCGTAGTGATAGTTAATTGATACGTATAATTGTTATACAGTTAGTCGTGCACAACTCAAGAAGGGAATAACGATTAACGGTGAACATAACCGAGTTCAGGTGAGTTTCTAGCCCCACTTCCTTGTTATGTTTTCGGGGCTGTGTGCATACTCGATGTGGTAGTTAATACACTTACCTTAAGTGGTAAGTGTATGCCTTGTAAGAATTATGTATCATGATTGCTTAACGGTGCATGAACGATCTTCGAATATTTCATTGACCGTCAGGTGGTAGTTAGTGATATGTTTGATATATATGATGTATGAATGTTGTATCTATGAATACATATGATGTATAAATGATGTATGAATGATTAAGTATGATGTGAGTATGATATGTTGCTGGTACGTGAACACTCTTCGGAGATTGCACGTATTGTCAAGGAAAGTATGTAAAGGACAGGTATGTTATCGTAGTACGAAACTAAAGGACCAGACCCTAATAATATCTGTGATGGTAGGGACCAGACCCTAATAATATCTGTGATGGTAGGGACCAGACCCTAATAATATCAGTGATGGTAGGGACCAGACCCTAATAACATCTGTGATGTTAGGGACCAGACCCTTATAATATCTGTGAGGTTATAGGGCAGAAGGCTCTCTAAATAGGATGGATAATTATGTATGAAAAGTAAGTATGAATAATGTACACCCCTTCGGGCATGTGTGCAAGTATGTGAATCGATTGTATGTTTTATGACTAACTTGAACTCACTCAGCGTAGCTGACTTTTAGTATGCACGCAGGTGAGTAGAATTAGGCAGCTCGCTTGAAATGAAGCACATGGCATGAACTTGAAGAACCTGGCATCTCAAGAAATGTTATGTTATTTTAAAGACAATATTTTATGATTAAATGTTTTGAATGCCCGTTAAAACAAGAATGGATGGTTATGTAATATAATGGTCTGAATGTTTTAATATTCCACGAATGTTTTTATTAACTCTGATATTATGAATTGTGTTTATGAGTAAATCCAACGTCCAAATGTGAGGCACCGGTAACGGGGCCTTACAAAGGGTATCTTTTATTAATTATCAAAGTCCAAGGGCTTCCATGTAATTAACTCATTCTATCACAAGTCTAGGGGCCTTTATGTCATTCTTTCAAACATTAGTTCGTTACCCAGTTCCATAACGAATTAGTTCCTTCGTTATTTCTTAACGAATGGCTTTTATAACGAACTGGATTTCTATAACGAACTGGCTTTCAATAACGAACTGGGGCCCATTCGTCAGTCTTCCATTAAAGAATTACTTAACGCATGGCTTAACGAATTACCTCTAGTTCGTTATCTCTTGTTAACGAATGGCGTAACTAGCTGTTTCTAGTTCGTCATCTCGGCTTAACAAAAGGGCATAACAAATTACTTGCTAATTCGTTATGTCTCCGTTAATGAATCAGGGTTAGTTCGTTACGGATCCGCTAATGAACTAGGGTTAGGTCAGAACATTCTCTAACAAAACCTTAACCTCGTACCCACATTCTCCGGCGCCGCCTTTCCGGCGCCGTCATCGCCGGAAAACCGGGATCTCGCTGGTAAAGCGAGATCTCGCTTGTTTTCCACCGTTTGCACCTTTTTCGTCCCGTTCGATCCAAATCTGAGCTAGGGTGACCCCTAAGCTCATCTTTTGATCAGTTTATACCCGATTCTATCCGGATCTCGTGACTTTAACGGTTTTGGGTGTCGGGTCGTCATTTCGCGATTAGATCTAGCGGGTTTTGATCGATACAATATCATACAAACATTACCTCAGGTCGATGCTCGGGTTTATTGGTGATTTCGGCTAGAGAGAGAAAGTAGGATGAGAGATAGCTAAATGTGTGTTTTGGGTGGTGTATGGAATAAGTGAAATGAATGGATTTAATGGATAATCATGATATTTATATCATGGGTCATGGGCTGAAGCCCATGGTCTTTTCTTCCTTCCTTTTTAATCCAAGTTCATAACCCATATCTATATAACCCAACACAGGCCCAACTCATAATAATTTATTTTATTAGCCGATACTGGAAACAGGAATTATATTATTACCCATCTACTATATCAATTTATTCTTCCTAAGTAAATATTATACTTAAATATTATTTATAGAAAATTCGGGATGTTACAGTAAATAAAAATATTTTTCGCGTCAGCGTGTCCACCAACATATATCTGACGTATTTTCTAATATTTCAGGAAATTACAGTATCAAGAATTAGAGCCATTCATGAAGTGTATGTTCGCAAGATAAAGATGGTTCATTGTTTTAATTATTAAAATAACATGCTAAAATAAACAAAGATTTATAAAAAAAATACTTGGGTTTTATTTCCCGAGAAGCTTTTACGAACAAAAGAATTTATATTTTTTTATAACGATTTCAAAATGTATAAATATTTATTTTAAATAATAAAAAGTTTTCCGTTAAAACAAACTCTGATAATTTCACAAAACCGGTACCAACTGTTGGTTACACGCCTAGGTCCTAAGTCGAGGTGTGACAGGTTGGTATCAGAGCCATCGATATTAGCGAATTAGGTATTCATTATACCTAGGCTTTGATCAAGTGATAAATAAAAGATTTTATTACAAAATTTTATAGGTTTAGTAGAGTTTAAATATTTAAATTAACAATATAAAAATTAGTAAAATATAAAAAGAAGGTTATGGATAATATATAACAAGTACGGATAAGATAGGAATATCTTTACACCTAATCTATTGATGTGGAAATAGTCAAATATTATCCGACTAAAAGAACAAGACAACTTCCGACAGAAAAGAAAGAAGATAATACGAAATTAGCTTTACCCAAAACTTACTATATGAATAGTAAGAAGGTTACAACAAACAAAAACAAAGGAAATGTTTGAAAAAAAAAAAGAAAACTTGAAATATGATCAAGTGAAAATAAACCAATTAGTAGAAAATTCATTTGGAAAAATACCCTAAAAAGTTATATATAAAGATCCTCATTCATGATGAACAAGTAAACAAGAATTATAAACAATATACAAAGGATAAAATAATTGATTCATCCAATTGGTAGCAGTAGGATTTTCTATATCAATTCATAATAGAAAATCTTACGCAATACAAGATAGGTTTTGATTCCCTTAAATATTAAACATATCCATGGATTATTGTAGTATGTCAAAAGAATAAAATATAAAAGGAAGTTCTTCCAAATAAGTTAGAAGTGAAAGAAACAAAGAAATGAGTGACCAATTTAGAGATGAGATCCGGGAGATGATTAATGAAGTGTGGCTCCAATAATGAAGATGCTTAATAACCCTAGACAATTAGAATCGAGACAAAGGACTCAGAGCGAGCCTGATTCTTCTAAAGAAAGTTGTAACCAATTTAATCATGAAAACGACTTAAAGAATAAGAATAACAAGAAACCCACACTTCATCAAAAATATGTTTTTGAGAATTTCAAAGCCAATAAACCTAAGAAGTTATGTGGAAATGAAGATACCATATCTACCTTGAAATGGCTTAAGGAACAAGAGTCAATCTTGAGCAATATTGCTTACACAAATAAACAAGCTATTTGGTGTTCTTCACAAATGTTCAAAGATAAAGCTTTAGAGTGGTGGAGAATATTAATTTAAGTTAAAGGAAATGAAGTAATGTACAATTTAAGTTGGGAAGAATTTAAGGATCTTATTCTACAGAAATTTTGCCCCATTAATAAAATAAAACAAGATCAAATCTTGTCATGGGACCAGAAGGTTGTTAATAACAATCTCAAGGAATACAATGCTAAAATCTTGGAATATTCTCAAGTAACTCCGCAATTAGATAAATTGGAGTACGACAAAATGATGAAATATATATCTGGGCTACCGAAATAGACAAGAAGGGTAGTAAAATTACATGTACCACAAACAACCTTCTAGGATATGATGTTAGCCAAAAGTGTAATAAAACCGGAGGAAAAAGAGATCAATAAAAAAAAGAAGTGAAGAAAAGCAAGGAAGAAAAAGGATCGCCTAAATTCACAAGACCCATATGTGAAAATATGGCATCGCGGAAAATGTAAGAAGCTAATCAAAATAGTCATGTGCACTTTCTGTAAGAGAAAAGGTCATTCAGAGAGTAAATGCAGAAAGAAAGCGGCTACATGTTACATATGTGGAGAAATAGGACATTTCAAGAACGAATGTTCAGAAAATAAAACAAGTAAGAGCAAAGGTGAAGAGAAGAACGTTGAAACACTCATGACGAATATATGTAGAAATTTCAAGACCATCAAAAAAAGACAAGAGTAGGTCAAAGGCATGTTAACTCTTGTAATTGCTATTAGTTTAGTTAAACTCTTGTAACCCACTTACAACTCGTTATAAATGAGAGATTTGTAACAATGAATGGGTATATAAGTCCCTAATATATATAAAGAAAATATTAGCATATAGGTCGTGTCTGTACACAAGAATGCTATTATTTATTCAAGTTTAGAAATTTTTAAGAACAACATCTACCATGAATAGAAAAATGAATATAAATAAAATAATTTATTAAATTAGACATAACAATATGAATCCTTAAAGAAGATAGAAACTAAGAAAGAATCAAAAGGATGATGGATGGAAGGAAACTACCAAAATCATGAAGGATACCTGGAGAATTAGAACATTTGAGTATTAGAGATTTACAACCTTAAGTAAACATAAATAAAGCAAAACCAAGAAACCTCAAAAGTAAGTAATCAACAAAAATCAAATCTCCGAAGAGAATTAGCATGGTACAATCAATTAGTTAGTCAAGAAAGATGTCGAAATCCTTTGACTCGGAAACCAAAATTGGATACCGATAATGGAAAGCTACGCGAGACGATAATGAACATATCTCATAGGTATAGGATGCACTCTGAAAGTGATAAAACATACCACAAACCTTAGATCGAATTAGTGATAGAACAATATGAACAAGATATCACTTCGTACGTAATAAAATTTACAAGTTGAAACCGGACACAAGAAACCTTTGGACTACTTTAAACAACCCGAATTTCCCATATAGAAATGGGTAATGATAATCGTGAACGACATTATGAAGCTTTCCAAGACTACACGCCAATACGATACAACATGGGTTGTTGTTGATAGACAAACAAAGTTTGCCCATTTTTCTCCCAATTAACGATTCGTACTCGATGGATAGATTAGCATGAAATTACGTGAATAACATCGTGTCCCTACACGGTTTGCCGCTATATATAATCTCCAATCAAGACATTCGAATTACATTTCATTTTTTTTGGATACTTTCCAACAAACGTTAGGAACTTGATTAAACTTAAACATTTCCTATCATCCCCAAATCGATGGGCAAAGTGAAAAGAACAATTCAAACGTTCAAATTTATGCTCTGCGCAAGTATGTTAGATTTAAGTGGAAATTGGATAATTATTTTCCCTAATAGAATTCTCGTATGATAATAGCATTCAAGTCGCACCATATAAGACGATATACATACATCAAAACCAAACATCCGCGTGTTGGTCTAAAAACAAGGGATAACCAAATGACTAGACCCGAGTAGTCCACGAAAAGACAAATAAAGTATTGCGAATCCGTGAGCAACTCAAGACGGCGTGAGATCGCCAAAAGAATTACGCCGGTGTCCGTTATAAACCATTAAAATTTAATATAGGCAATAGAATGTTATTTAATATTTTGCCTTAAAAAGACGTCATTCTCTTCGGTAAGAAAAGAAAACTTAATTCACTTTCTATAGGACCATTTGAAATAACTCGAGCGAATCGGTACTATCGCATATCGTCTATGACTACCCGAAGAAACGAAAGGGATACACGATGTATTCCACATCTCTAATCCTGCGTAAATATCTAACCAAGAAATCTTTGTCGATGCACTTAAAAGATGTAAAAATAAACAAAAATCTAAAATTTGTAGAACGACCCATTCGAATCAAAGATTTTAAAACAATGAAACTTAATAAGACGAACATTTAAAATTAGCCAAAGTAAAGTGGGATTCATGAAGAGGCCCCGAGTATGCTAGGAAACTTGAATCCAAAATAAAAAGTACTCCCACTTGTTCTAAAAAGCGAATCTCGCGGACGAGATTCATTCCAAGGTAGGGAGGATGTAACGTTACGAAAATTTCAGACCAAAAATGCCAAATTTCAAAGTCCAAGGACTGAAAGAGAAAATTATGTTTTCCAGTCTCGTCGTGATACGCGACGGGTCAAAAGGAAGCCCATCGTGTATCACGATGGGCATGTTTTCAAAACCCAAGAAATGGGCAGACAGCGATACGCGATGGACCAAAACCCAACGTCATCGCGTATTACTATGACGTGGTCTGACAGACGAGACACGTGTCACCACGTGTCAACTGGTGGAACTATGCCTCCACATGACACCACGTGGCACAGCTTTCGCCACGTGACAGACCTATGCATGACTCATCAGACCTACATCGCGATACGCGACGGGCTGATCAAAGAACCATCGCGATACAGAAAAAGTCTATAAATAGAAACTTTTAGCATCTCATTTCTCACACCATTTTTCACATCTCTTTCTCTCTCTAGAATGCACTCTCTCTCTCTCCATAAAAATCACCTCGAAAACGTGCACAACCCACCTCATAATCCGTGCCATAAACCGACGTATCTCAAATTCCGTGCCACACACCAAAGACATTTTCTCGAATTACATGCCGACCTGAGATGACCCGACGTTCCACCTCGAAGTTCATGCCGACAAGTTTTGAAGACCGGTGAACCTCGTTTTACGTGAAAGAAGGTGTTGATCAAGATTCTCGACATACGTGCAATCGTCGAAGTGCTGCCTGAAAGTCAAGAAAATAATAAGCCAAACAAGGTAGACATAATGCCCGAATAAAATACTAATAAAATATTAAAAGGCTTACATCTTAGTCGAGGGTATGCTCGATACCTCTAAAATAAAAAAAAGAAAATAAAACAAAGAAAGTATAAAGATAAATATAGAAATATAACTTTTTATTATAAATGAAATATAATTTATTATTTAAAAAGATATTAAATAAAGAGAATGAATAAAAGAAATAATTTTTATTAATAAATAAAGATAAAAGTATTAATATATATATATATACTATTTATATTATTAATATGAATTGAATAATGATTTGAACTATAGATTATGTGTATACTATGGTACCTAAGCAAAACACCCTGTGGTGTTTTGCTAAGCCGGTCTAGTTGAACATAAGTTTATAATTTGATTTAGGTTTTCAACTTAATTATTCCTAAGCCACGATGGGCCGAGACCAAAGTTACGTCTTGAGAGGTAATTAAGTAAATAAAAATATTTTTTGCGTCAGCGTGTTCACCAGCTTATATCTGACGTATTTTCTAACATTTCTAGAAATTACAATATCAAGAATTAGAGTCATTCATGAAATTGATGTTCGCAAGGTAGAGATGGCTCATTGTTTTAACTATTAAAATAACATGTTAAATTAAACAATGATTTATAAAACAAAAATACTTTGGTATTTATTACCCGGAGAAGATTTTACGAACAAAATAATTTATATTTTATTAATAATGATTTCAAAATCTATAAATATTTATTTTAAATAATAAAAAGTCTTCTACTAAAACAAACTCTGATAAATTTAAAAAACTGGTACCAACTATTGGTCACATGCCTAGGCCTTAAGTCTGGGTGTAACAAATACCGATCTTAAAAGAAGATTTTAATCTTTTTCTTTATTTAATGTTTGTTATGTTTGCATGAGTCATAACTAATCATTTCTTAGTAAGAAAAAGACATACATGATATGCTTCATAGAATGATATGTACAAATTATGTCTGAAAGATGGGGGCACTTACGATTTGTGATTTTAAAAAATCTAATCATATCACTGAAATTTCAGGATCATTTGTTGTTAAAGTTTAACTGGACAACACTACTAATGACTGACATAACACCAGTCATAATAACGTTGAAATATAAAACTAAGATGGAATGACGATTTGGTAATATGATTCTCTGCTCAACTCTCAAAAACATGCACTGCTTTTATAGAATAGTTTTCATATTTCTCTTAGTTTAATTTTGTTTTTAATTTCGAAAATTTTCAAAATCCAAAAATATTACATTTTTATTTTGTTTAGCTTTATTTTTGATTTCCGAGCTAAAGGGTAAAATTTGAAAAAGAAAATACAAAAAGATTTTCCCACATCATTATGTTAATTGTTTTAAGTTAATTCTTTATAAGTTATGTGTTTTTATCGAAAAACGGTTTACGGTATTGGTTTTACCTCGGGTGATAAACGTTTTAAGGTAAAGTTCATCCAAACACGAGTTTCGATGCATATTTAATCCATGGAAAGTTGAAAATAAAAAATTTTCATTTTTACTTGATTATTTAATACACCATCGTCACTTAACGAATAGCCTAGTCTATGACGAATGGACCCATTCGCCATACAATCCATAGCGAATAGCCATTTTACATTAAACATAAAGACTAGACTATCTATAACTTATTTAATCAGCTAGAGACACCAAATCATACACAAACAGACTCCCCATTTTTCGTAGCGGTCGAATGTTTTAACCTTGAACACTTTGTACTACAAATCATCAGCCAAAACTCGCCCTTGACCGATGATTCTCGGGCTTGTGCAAACAGACAAATTATTGAATCTTTTCAGCAGACCAATAACTTGTTGCCTCTCATATCATATCTCCCCCTCAAACTGAGCAACTCTTGGAGATCATCCCAATCAACCACTGGGGTATGATATGGTTCAATCTTTCAACAATCAGCAGCAAGTCATCAGCTATCTATCAGCACCGGTAAAGCAAAAATATTTTTACGTTTAACCTCGTCACACCTTCATGAACAACCCGACTTGCAGTATTTTTCATGAAACCCTTGCAAACGTAGGAAGATACAAGCCAAATTAACTCATATGAAAGTTTTATCTCCCTCTTTTCTTGACAAATTCAGCAAGGTCTTGAACAATTTTCAAAGCTCACTAACAAACTCCACCTTAAATTGCTCGTGGTCTCCCCCTCGGCCAGTCGAAACGCATAAACAGTCGGCCGGAAAAGAAGTCGCCAAAATTTACAAGAAGAGTACCCAATACATTAGGAATATCCTAGAAAAAATTCGTTTAAGAAATTTTTTCTAAAATAATTTTTTTTACCAATAACAAATGAGTCTCAAAGAACGAATGAGGCTTCATTCGTCATCTCATACGTTAATCTGATCACCATCCGTTAACCATACACCTTATACGTTAAAACAGTGTCCTCATACTTTTACAATGTGTCTTCAAGAGTAAATGTGTCTTCATTCGTTACTCTTGAATGAATAGACCACATTTGTTATAACTTTCCTTCTTCATTCGGTAAAACAGTTGAACGAATGAGGTCACATACCCGTTAAGGATCACATTCATGTGAACCGATAACGTTAAGGATCACATTCATGTGATCCAATAACAAACGAGCCCACAATTGTTATAAATTAATCAGATTTGATTCGTTATAGGTATTCACATTCGTTAGAACAATCGCACGAATGAGTCCAAATCCATTATAAATAACCCAGTCCACATTCGCTAAACTCCATAACGAATGACCTTCTTAAGTTATCGAATGGCCTTCATTTGTTAAAAACCCATAGCGAATGGCCAACTAATATAACAAATGTGCAGTTAAATCTTTTATAGTTCAATAGAAATCCGTTTTCGCCAGAAAATACTGTTACGGAGGCCGGAAAAACGTAATCCCGTCGGAATCTGCAGATTTGAACTTCATCCGTGGCAGATTCACCAAAACCTCATAATTAATAGTGAAAATCAACACGAACACTCGGATATTCATCATGGTCACGAATCCATAATCAGTTTAACTTAAAAACCACTAAATCATCACCAGTTTGAATCAATAAGTAATTTCTTCATCAATGGTGGATCCTTCAATACACAATAATTAACTACCAGATTGCACATGAAGCTTTGTATCACTAATAAACATGAATCAGCCCACAATTCCATCAATAACACCATAATTTAAACCAAATTTGACCAAAACTTCATGAACACGAAGAACACCTTTCTGACCTGATTCATACTTTATTTGATGCATCGAGAGCAGCCGTATGCTCTAATACCACTGTTGAAACACGTTTACGAGCTAAGATCTAGCCGCTAACATGATACATCAATACGTTACTGTCACACCCTCAAAATCCACTAACGGGGTTTTGCCGTCAGAGGGTGTGAACTAACAAGATCGGAATCATCAGTTATAATCAAACCATAAAAACGTTTAAATGAAAATAAGTGCGGAAGCGTAAAACCATAGAAACAATGTTACGTCACGCAGGACGATTTAAAACCAATGATAACAGTTAAAAGTAAGTTTGGATAGTTAAAAGTTTTTCAAGCAATGCATGTTCCTAAACCGCGCGCCCGCCTCGGCTACCTGAGAATAACATACTAAAAGTGTCAACACAAGGTTGGTGAGTTCACAAGTTTAAATAAAAATAAAGCGTTCAGCGTTTGCGTTCAGCGTTGTGCGTTACAGCGTTACAGCGTTTGCGTTACAGCGTTTTGCGTTACCAGATAGTGTTATGTCAATTATATATCGATAGGTAGCTAGTCAATACAACAAGTATTACTAAGTGTTCGACACCGAAGCTGACTCGTTTATTAAGTGCCTTGTCACCAGGTCATCCAGACCATGGTACGTGTTAGCCAAAATTACACCCGCTCGACCTCCAGTCGAGTTTAGCGTTGGGTGGGGTTTGTCAAACCCAGTAGTACTACTCAACAGTGACTCGCTATTCAAAATATTAACCGGTTCGATGTGTAGGACTTCAAATGTTTCGTTTGCCACTTAGCCTTTACAAGTGATATATAATTTATAACAAAATCTTTAATGCGTTGTGGAGTATGTTATCTCCCCAAGTGAAAAGCGTTTGAAAATAGTTTAAAGAAGGGAAAGTGAAACTCACTGTTTGCGAAGAAATTCTCAAATTAAATCACCAAGATGCGCGTCACAGAAAAACTCTCTCTAGCGTTCTAAAACAACAAAGAGATTTTTCTAAGTGTCGGAATATTATCGAGTCTCTAGACCCGGCACATAATACCTATGCACATAACACCTATGCACATAACATGTTTCGTGTTTCGTTTGTGAATCGTGTGTGACTTTAACAAGTGTTTTTGTGACACATTACATGTGTAAGCAATCATATACGTGTCATGTATTCATAAAGTACATCACTATCAATTATTCCCGTAAGGGCATTTTGATCAACAAATAACAATTAACTAGCCATTATTCCCCATGAGGGAAATTTGGTCAAATCATGGCAATCAATTAGCAATTATTCCCCGCAAGGGTATTTTGGTCAAAACAAAACAATTATATAGCAAGTATCATGTTTCATGCATTTTTACACAACTCAGCAGCTAGTTTCACCGAGACAGAAATCCTACTAGAAAGATTGTACTATTTCACCAATCATAGCATCTCAATTAATTTACCAAAAATCATCACAGAAGCACATATGTCTTAGGTTTCCAGAACATATTTAATTATATTTTTATTCCACATAGTTTTCTCACAATCATCAAATCATTACAGCAAACTCATAACAGTCAAATTCATGCGTAACAGAATGTTATTTGCAATTCCCGTTAAAAGAAAAATCCAATAAATGCAAGACCACTTGGGTTAGGTTCCTAACTCAATAAGTCAACTTCCAGAAGTGGAACCAACCCAATTTGTCTCGTAGTTCATGAGATATAACATTTACAACACAACCTAACAGCAGGTCTAACAGCTCAGCTTTGCACAATGTTTTTGTAAAATCATAAAAGTTAACCTTTACTTGTCCAAAAATTACAAATTTATACTCTATTGAAACTAGACTCATCCTAGTTTACTGTAGTACCAATAACCTCAACCAATTTTCATCTTTACACTTCGTTACAGTCACTTAAACATCAATAACACATTCTGTCCAGAAACTGTTTGTATCCAAACTCAACATATTAACAATCTATGAACTATCATGCATTCATATAACCCTCTAGACTCCATAAACACCATCCATGCACATCAATTACACATTACATACAAGATTAGGTTTTTTTTGTTTGAACTCAAATCAAAGACACAACAATCAACATGTTACAATATCAATTCTACTTATCAATTCATTATCCAATCAACAACAAATCATATTAACTATGCATACATGAAATCGGTCAAGCTAGGGTTTTCAATTAACCCATTAAACATCAAAATCAAGTAACAAGGATGTAAAGGATGATCAATTATACCTTCCTAGCACCTAGTTCTTCAATCAAAAGCTTGAATTGAGGGTTGTATGTGTGTGTATAGTGGACGGCAGCCAAGGGAGCAAGGAGGAAGAGGCCGATCGGAGCTTGTGGGGTTATGATAATAAGTTAGGGTTAAGTTATTAAGGCTATATTTATAAACATACAAGTTACACTCAAGTCCCTCTACTTTCAATTGTTGTTTTTCTAACTTAACTAACTGGTTTACATCTTGAGTTAATGTTCATAACCATGTTATCACGTAACACATAAGTCTAACACATAATTATCACAAAATTACTGTTTTGACGTTTTTCGTTTATTCATCAATCGTTTGCGTCAACTCGTTTGCGTTTCGGTGCAAATCCCGAAAGACTACACATGTAGTAAGTGTTAAGCGTCATTTAAACCCTAGTTTAAATGTAATGAAGTGTGCGTTATAGATTTAGTGATCTTAAGTTTGAATTGACGGAGTTGAGTTAACGGAGTTAACCTGAAATTGACGATTGTCACAGTTACAAGATGGGTATGTTAAATGAATACTTTATTGAATACTATATAAGTGAATAGATTGTGAATAACTTAAGCTAGAGAGAATCCGACATGGTAACGACACTTTATACTGTAACGGCACCATTCGTTATGCTTCCTTAACGAATGGTGATACCTTTGTTGGGTCCATATTTGGTGGTTTGTACTTAATTCTAGCTAATTGGTTTTGGTTTTGTTTGATATATGTAAACCGAGATCTCTTAAAAGGATCACGGTGGGCTTTGGGCTTTACTTGTGCTTAGTTGTTAACTTCCCTATATATAGAGAGTATGTGTATAGGGTTTAGGGCGAGCCGTTTACTTTGTTGTTGGTTGAAAGAGTATTGTAATAAAGTGCTTAAGCACCCGACATTAATACTTGTTTTTTGAAGCATTTTATTGTGTTCCTTACGCGTTCTTGTACATCATCTTGAATCATCTCTTGTTAGGATTCCGCACTAACATAGAGATAGTTGATATCATATTGAAGGATCCGTCTATGGGACTTACAATTGGCGTCAGAGCCTTTTGAACCATTCAAGGCTCGGTTTTGATATCAACACATTTAAGATCTAAGTGTGCTTTGTGGTTTGCTTGTTTTCCAGCGAGGTTTTAATCGGAGAAGAGGAAAAGGGATTGTTTTGGCAAAAGATTGTGCTATCTTTGGAACTTATACAAATCCCGCTAATTTAGGGAGTCAGTTGTTAAAAAAAAAAAAAATCAATCAACTGATTCTCTAGTTCTCGGCAAATATAATCAGTTCTCGGGTAGATTTGAGGGTTTTTGGTAAATCTTTTAAGTGTTCTCTCTTAAATCTTATCGTTTTCGGCAAGAGTTAAGAGTTATCTGTCAAATTCTGTGATTCTCGGTCAACATCCTTGGTTATCGGTCAACATCCTTGGTTCTCGATCAACGCGTTCAGTTCTCGGTAAACTTTGGTTCTCGGTAAACGCAGACTGTGAACATAGTGGGGCCTGATCCATCATATTTGGGCCTAGTCTATTGGACTTTTGAATTTTTGGACTCAATTTACTTTTGGACTGATTAAACTAAAATTGATCAATTAATTAATGGTAATGGGTCATCCAATGCTTCAATCCATCAAGAACTGGACTCCATAATGGGGACCACCACTCGCGTGCCCCGTCTGTTGTCTCATGAGGGGTTTAGAGAGTGGAAGTTTTGATTCGAGAAATATGATAAAATGAAAGATGCCAAAATATGGAGAATCATAGTTAGGGGCCCCCAAGTCATCACTTACCAACGTGAGAACTCTACTGAAGTTGCTGTGAAGCCTATTGCAATGTATGATGACGATGATTTTGCTAAAGTAGAAGAGGATGAAAAGGCACTTTCAACTCTGACTATTGCACTCTCACCTGAGATTGCCCTGGGTTTTAGAGAATTGCAATATGCTAAGGCACTATGGGAAGCATTGATTGAGGTTTATGAAGGGAATGAAGACATGAAGAGAAGTCGTCAAGATCTATTGCGACAAAAAATTAAAATGTTCAATCATGTTCTGGGAGAATCGTTAGAGACTTGGCTTCAGAGGTTCATTTCCCTTGTGACAGAGATGAGATCTGCGAGCATCTATCTAGCAACTATGGAAATAAATAATAAATTGGTGAATTCACTGCCTAAAAGTTGGGATATTGTTGTTGCGGTTATCAAAAGGACAAAGGATCTCAACAGGTTGTCACTATCCGAGATGATGGCTATCATTAAGGCATGTGACACGGATGAGAAACAACATGCTATAAACCACACAAACTCTTACAGTGCAGTTGGTTACAGTGTTGGTACCAATAATGCACTCATCTCTCAAGACACTTCTCAATGTTCAAGACTACTCAGGGGCAACAACAACTTCCACCTCAAGACAACTTTCAAATGTTTAAATCCACTCAGAGTCCTTCTACCTCAACCTTACCGCAACCAGCTCCAGTGTTTTTCATTTCTACTCAATCTCCTGTGGCTAATGTTAGACCCCAATCATCTGGTGTTGCTCCTGGTAAGAACTCCAGTCAGATTCCCGTTATTCCAAAGGAAACTCAAGAGAACATTGCTCTAATGGCGGGATTCATGAACTGCTACAACGCATTCCTTCTTGGAGATTTGGTTCAACCTGTAGTTAGTGATGAACTTGATCAAATTCATCCAGATGATGTAGAAGAAATGGATATCTCTTGGCAAATCGCCATGGCAGTGTTTCGGGTCAAGAAATTTACTAAGAGAACGGGAAGGAATAATTTGAATATGCCAAAAAATCAGAAGGTGTTACAATTGTCACAAGCCGGGTCACTTTTCTCGTGAAGGTACCAATCCCACAAAAGAAAGAAATATAGAAAAGGGCATTGGTTCCAGTGGGAAATACTAGAGGAGAAGTTGGAGGTAGCTCCGGAAATGGTGTAAGGGGTTTGGTTGCTCAACATTTTTCTTGGGTTGATCAGATGGCTGCTCTCAACATTAGCAACTAGACTGCTAATTATGCTCATGTTGAAGACACTGAAGAAGAAAATACTACTGAGGAACTAGTTAAGGAACTTCAATTCGCATTCATTGAATTCACTTCTCCTATCTCCTCTGAGGTAAGTTCCCAATCATGTTCTCAAGATTGCATTGATAAGATAAATTTGTATAAGCTTCACAATGATAATTTGCTTAGAGATATGGAAACGGTAAAATATGAGGTTGATAAACTCAAGAAAAACGAGAAAGCTTACCTTGACAAAATTGGGGCACAGAAAAGGGATTTTTCCAAACTAAAATCTGACTTTAGCTTGAAAAGTTGCCACCATTTAGATGCCAAAGAGAAAATTCTTGAATTAACTGCTGAACTGGAAGCCTCTAAGTTAGAAATTTCGAAACTAACTGAAAATTTTAAAAGGGTTGAACTCGATTACAGAAAGTTTGATGGCTCCAGTATGGTAGTTAATTCAATGATTGAAAGTCAGTTATGGTGGAAAGAGAATAAGGGTGAGGGTATATGATATTGTCAGGTACCCCCATCATATAATGACAACTCCACAGGTCTTCCTCTAACCAAAGAGTGGGAAGAAAAGATTAAGGATACGAAGTATGGTAAACCTCCTAACAATGAAAGGACTCAGTAAAAACTACTGCGTCCACTTCAAAAGTCAACGATTCTAATGCATTTGCCTCATGGGCAGATAATGTAATTGTTGAGGATTGGACTGATGAGGATGATGATTCGTGTGTTTCTAATAATAAAGACATTGACTCTAATGTCCTTTATATTTACCTGTTTTGAATTCTATTATTCTGACTGTTTGTGTGGGCTCTGTCTTTAAGAGCAAGGTTACTTGTGTGTTAGATTCCATTAAGACTTTGAATTATGATAATGTGATTTCTAATAAGTTTAAAAATTCAATAAAAAATTCAACAAGTACTCATCGCCTAAGTTTGTTAAATAGGGATGATCTAATGACAAACAAGGTGGTAAGTTAAATAATGTAACAAGTAAGCATAAAGCAAAGCAAACTGGTTCACAAAGCCGGTCCAAACAAGGAGTTGCCAAAATAATTTCTATATAAAACTTCAAACTTGTTTTAACTGTCGCACTCCCGGTCATATTGCCAAAAATTATCCACATCGTCCATACGTTCCTTATTATGGATTTTATTAGAGGAATATGCTTCATATGCCTCATAATACTTACAGGCAAAAATTCAGGCATAATCAGGCTAATCCCTCTGACGATGATTGGAACAGAAAGTGGTGAAAACAAACTCATCTGTTTCTCCCACCATAGTACCAGAGATCAAGTCATCCATTCGTACAAGTAACGCAAAATCTTACAATGGTAGACACGAATGGTTGCCTAAGTTTTCGGTGAAAGAGGCAACAAATTTGATATTAGACGATTGAAATGATATCTCATGGCAACCTGTGACAACCATGGATGAGTCAGGGTCACCCAGTGTAAGTATGGACTTGGTACCAAAGTCTAACTGATCTCGCACATCGTGCAGGAACATCTATGGAGGAATATCATCAGACCTTGGTATGTTGATAGTGGCTGTTCCAGGCACATGACAGGAGACATTTCCCAGCTACACGACATTCAAATATTTAATGGTGGTTATGTGTCCTTTGCGCGAGGAGAAAAGGGAAGATTACTCAGAAGGGTATTGTAAGTAACAGTATTCTAAAATTCGAAAATGTTAATTTTTTTCCGGAGCTGAAGCACAGTTTGTTGAGCGTGTCACAAATTTGTGATAAATATTTTTCAACTCATTTTACCAGAAGACGGTATTCTTGTTCGATCACAAAGAAAAGATAACGCTTATGTGATCGACATGAACAAAAATGTTCCTGACGAGATAACCTACAGATTATGGAATCATATGATGTTTGTTGGTTGGAAGAAAATGAGATTGATGCTCGTGTTGGTCCTGATTGGCTGTTCGATTACAATGAACTCTTCAAACTGTTCAACGTTCTTCCGGTTATAAAAACAGAAATGTCAGGAGGTACTACCTTAGATGCTGAGAAAGAAGACCCACATGCATTATCTCAGATGTCTCCAATTCTGGACGATGATCTTACGGAACTACTTGATGTCACTCCTGTAAGGCCCCGTTACCGGTGCCTCACTTTGGACGTTGGATTTACTCATAAACATAGTTCTAAACATTAGAGTTAAATAAAACTTTCGTGGAATATTAAATCTTTCATAAAACGTTACATAATAATTCATGGCTTATCTTAAAACAACATCTTGTCTTTCAAATTTATAACATTAAACATATAACATAACGATCTTCCATGAGATGCCAGTCTCTTCCTTCCCATGCCATGTGCCCATGTCAAGCGAGTTGCCTCATCCTACTCACCTACGTACATATTATACTTTCACATACTTATACATACGTATCCATAGATACTTAGTATATACATAACCTGCTTATCTTTCTTTAGTACATACAAGAGTATATACTTTCATTCTTTCTTTCTTTAATTCTTTCCTTTACTCTTTCTTTACATACTTTACGTATATTCATACTTTAAATACTTATACGTTTTAAAGAGCATTACGCCCTACTAACTCGAGTATTATTAGGGCTTAGTCCCTTTTCTGCCTCGGATATTATTAGGTTCCGGTCCTTTCTGCCTCTAGTATTATTAGGGATCGGTCCCCTTTTCTGCCTCGAATATTATTAGGGTCCGGTCCCTTTCTTCCTTGAGTATTATCAAGGCTCAACCCCTTTCTTCTGTACCTAGCCATCTCTTACATTCATTCATAACATATATCATTCATAAATTATATATAGCATTCATATCTGTAATTATAACTTGACGTTACATGCAATATCCGAAGATCGTTCACGTACCGACAAACAAACATTCATACCTTTCACGTAAATCATATATGGTATACACTTGTCATTTGGGATAAGTGTATTAACTAATCACATCGATTATGCACACAACCCCGAAAACATAACAAGGAATGGGGCTAGAAACTCACCTGAATTCGGTTACGTTCGCCGTTTATGGTTATTCCTTTCTTGAGCTATGCACGACTAACTTTATAACAATTACACGTATCAATTTAACTATCACTACCCATATCGTGTTTCTAGTTTAATTATTACCCTCAATGAACGAGGGTCCGGGGGCAGCGCCATTGACAGCAGGGTTCTAGGGGCGGCAGCCCCTAGCGGGGTCCATGGGGCAGAGCCCTCAACGAGCGGGGGTCCTAGCGGGTTAACTATCTTAACACATTTTCCATTAGGATTTCATGATAATATTTTATTGTTAACCTCTTAATCCGTTAAGGTATCTTCCGTCAATTAATAAAGTCCAAGGGATATTTATTAATTAAATCATTCTTCCCTAAGTCCAAGAACTTTTTTTTGTCATTCTTTCAAAGTCTGGTTCGTTATCCAGGTCTCAATTTCTGATTTGTTATTCAGTTCCCTAACGAATTAGGGTTCTATAATGAATGGAGTACTGATTCGTTATATCGTAACGAATGACCACTTATGGACCTTCATAACGAATTGAACTTCATAGTGAATTGAACCCTTATAACGAACTGGAATTTATAAGGAACTACTTAACGAATTGTTCAACGAATTGGTAATGAATCAGAACTAGTTCAATATTCTTCCTTAACGAATTAGCATAACGAATTACCGCTAATTCGTTATTTCTCCACTAGTTCAATATTCTTCCTCTTTTCCGGCGCGGTCATCGCCGAAAAACCGCGATCTCGTCGGAAAAGCGAGATCTCACTCGTTTTCACTATTTTTCGTCCCATTCGATCCAGATCTGAGCTAGTGTGATCCTTAAGCTTATCTTTTGATCGGTTTATACCAGATTCCATCTGGATCTCGTGATTTTAACGGTTTTAACGGTTTAGGGTGTCGGCTCGTCGTTTCGCGACTAGGTCTAACGGGTTTGGATCTATACAATATCGTACTATCATTACCTCGAGTTGATGCTCGGGTTTCTTGGTGATTTCGGCTAGAGAGACAAAGTAAGATGAAAGAGAGCTAAGTTTGTGTTTTTTGATGGTGTAAGGAATGAGTGAAATGGATGGATTAATGCATAATTATTGTTTATATTTTATGGGTCATGGGCTTAAGCCCATGGTCTTTTCTCTCTTTCTTTGCAATCCAAGTCCATTACCCATTTTATTTAACCCAACACAAGCCCAACTCATATTACTTAATATTATTATTTTATTAACCAAAACGAGAAAACGGGATGTTACAACTCCGTCCGTATCGGTCAATCAACCAGAAGAAGTTACTGAAACTGTGTCTCCAACTTCTACAGAAAATGCTCCAACAGTTGAGGGGGAAAGTCCTATTCGTCAAATTTTCGGGAGCACTCTGTTTCGTGATGTCATTACTAATGAATACGTTGCCAACACTTCGTACTCACATAGTATGACAGCTTCTGGATGGAAGAATTCTCTCACTGAGGTTGATGAGAATCTATCAAATTTACCTTCTACCGGAGTTGTTCCTGAACAACCAATTCCATCAAGAACCTAACGAAATCATCCAATTGTGAATATCATAGGTCCTCTTGAAACAGGCGTATCCACCAGAAGTCAGACATGACACATAAATAGTTGCTTATTTTCTTCTTTTATATCTCAGATCGGGCCAAAATATGTACAAATGGCTGTTCAAGAACTGATCTGGGTGGATGCTATGCGTGAAGAGTTAAATCAGTTTGAGAAATTGAAAGTTTGGAAAATAGTTGATTTGCCGGAGGGGAAGAAAGAACTAGATACGATATGGGTTTTCCGAAACAAGCAAGATGACACAAGGGTTATTGTTAGAAACAAGGAACGGCTAGTCGTTCGTGGTTTTCGTCAGGTTGAAGGTTTAGATTACACCTAAGTCTATGATCCCGTAGCTAGACTTGAGGCCATTCGAATTTTTCCGGCTTATGTTTCATTCAGATGGATGTTAAGACCGCGCTTCGGTATGGGGAAGTTAAAGAAGAGATTTACGTCGATCAGCCACCGAGGTTTGTAGATTCTAAGAATTCCACTCATGTCTACAAGATAGATAAATCACTGTATGGGCTTCATCAGACTCCTCGGGCATGGTATGCTACATTGACTACGCATCTTCTAGGTCATGGATATAAAAGGGGGACCATTGATAAAACTCGTTTCCTTAAAACCGCCGAGAAAGATTTGATTCTGGTTTAGATCTATGTGGATGACTTTATTTTTGGATCTACTAGCGCTGATTTGCGTTCTGAATTTGAAGATGTAATGAAGAAGAGGTTCGAAATGAGCTCGTTGGGAGAAATGACATCGTTTCTGGGGTTGCAGGTTCGTCAGAGCTCGACAAGAATTTTGCTGCATCAAGTAAAGTATGTTGAAGACATGCTGGCCAAATTGAATTTCAAGATTCCAAGAGTACTTCCACTCCTATGGCGGAAAGGCCTCTATTGTCGTCTGATCCTGAAGGGAGTCCCGTAGATCAAACGTACTATCGATCGATGATCGGGTCCCTGATGTATTTCACCGCCAGTCGTCCTGACATCATGTTCGCCGTTTGTCAATGTGTTTGTTTTCAAGCTAATCCTAAACTCTCGCATTTAATTGCTGTTAAACATATCTTTAGATATCTTAAGGGACAACCGAAGTTAGGTCTTTGGTATCCCAAAAACTCATATTTTTATCTTTATGTCTTTTCTGATAGAAATTATGGTGGAGATGAAATTGACCTGAAATCCACATCTGCCGGCTTCCAGTGTTTTGGCGATCGTCTCATCTCATGGCAATGCAAGAAGCAACAAACGGTATCTACATCAACTGTCGAGGCTGAATATGTTGATGCGTCAGCTTGCTGATCACAGGTTATCTGGATGCAACATCAATTGCGGGATTATGGTTTGGAATTTCTTGACACTCCTATCTTTTGTGATAATTATGCTGCCATTGCAATTGTTATAAATCCAGTTCATCATTCAAAAACCAAGCACACTGATATTAAAATACATTTTATTTGTGACTGTTACGACTGAAAATTGATTCATCTTGAACAAGTTCACACTGATAATAATGTGGCAGACTTATTTACAAAACATGTAGGAACAGCCAGATTTAATGTGCTTGTGAGTTTTCTATGCTTGTGATGTATTTTTGTGCTTGTGATTCATCTTGTGAGCCTTCTTATAATCAAAAAGTCAAAAAAAAGTGTGTGTGTATATGTGTGTGTTATTCTTCTTATATAAAAAAAATCAAAAATCAAAAAGTTTTTCTTTTACTATTCACCTTCACTTAAAATTGTGTCGGCTGCTCAAGTTTGAGGGACATATACTTGTATATGTTTGGTCCGGTCATCTACTTGTAGATTCACAGGATAGCCATTTACCTAAAGCCTGAAAGCATCCAGGGCGATTGTGATGTATTTTTTTTGTTTCGAATTCTTTCACTTAAAATTATGTCGGTAACTCTAAGTTGGAAGGACATGTATTCTCATATGTGTTTGGTCATGTTAACCACATGCGGATATACGGGATAGCCATCTACTTGAAAACTAAGAGTGAACGGGGTGACTGGGTTTTAAACTGTCTTCTGGGAAATGATATGATTATTCAGTTAACAGCTTTATGAAGCTTTAAAATATTTTTAAAATGAAAATTTATCCAACCTTTGAAAAATGATAGAAAAATTGTTTTTTGTGCCTAACGGTTGAAGTTATTAAGCTTAAAAGGCTCTAGAATAGTCATTATTGATTTGTATGATAGCTTTCCATGATGCGTAAAAGTTGAAGTGATATAAACTAAATGTGCTAAACTTACTGTGGAGAGTCATTTTAAAGAAATGTGCATGTCTCCATATACATCTCTCCGAAGGATAGGCAGAAAAGCAATTACCCAGTCATATACGAGCCCTTTATTGTCTCGATCACCAAAAAGATTGTGCTATTATGTTTATTAATAAAAAAAATAATGAGTATGTATATAATTTGTGTTGTTAAAAACTTGTTTTTTCAAAAGATTAAAGGGTCAAACTAGAACTACAAGAGTGGGGCATTCAAATAAGTCCTAAACACTCTGAATGAAAGGCATTTAAGTCCAACGTTCAACCTTAAAGCTTAAAATTTTATATTGATTTCTATAATTTTTTCGATCAAGCACTAGGGGGTTGGAGTTAAATTGGGGTGATCTGGGGAAAGCCAAATACGCTTTGAGAAGAGATAGGAGGCATCACAGGTCCATAAGTGATGTCCATCAAAGCTTTGTTCCCAACTGAACCTAATCCATATCACTGATGCTATGAAAATCATGCTAAGTCCGTTATACCTGCTATCAACCTATTTCTTTATGTCATAATAACACTGAACATGAATCATTGTGAAAGTACCTTAATCAAAAAGATTCCATGTTCGGATCTTTTCATAAAGGCGGCAAGTTTATCAAAAACTGAAATTTGATCGCAATATTCTGTTAAATTACAAGAAGACTGGTGTTTCGTGTTGTTTTTGTTTATTTTTATTTTGTTCTTCTTTTGTTGTCAACTCGAAATTACTCTCCTCGAAACACATGTTATAAAAGGGTTAATTTTGATTTTGTTAAAATGCGCTGGACCTGAGCCTGCTTAAATACCTTTGTAACTTGGTTTAGGCTAATTGTTTGTGCTTGGCTCGTTTTGATGGAACCATATGGGTTCTCGGTCCACTTGATTGGGAGGATAAATGGGTTTTCAGACCTTATTATTGTTATTATTTTCAAAATCATTCTCTCTCTTTAAACTCATCTGGCCGAAAACCCTAACATCTTGGAATCCTAATCAAGTCTGTATTAGTAACATATACTTTAGTATTATATATTGTCATTTATATCTTGATTAGTCTCCTAAAATAGTGCCTAGGTTGTTAGGAAACTACTCTATTTATTTGGGTGTAATCTGTCATTTGAAGGCAATGAATATGATTACTTTCATGGTAATCAGAGCCTAGGTTAAACCACCAAAAATATTCCCACCACCGCCGCCATGGCTGGAAAAGATGGTGATGACTCGTCATCCTCCGGTAGCAAAACCAACAACCAATACAAACCATCCATTCACCCAGCCTACAGCGTCACCAATATCCAATCAAAAATCCGTACACTAGATGGCAAAACCACAACCTATTCATCATGGGTGAAACTTTTTAAACTCCACCTTAAAGCCTACAAAGTTCTTCACCATATCGATGGCACACCACCTCCCGCCATCGCCAATCCCACATATGCCGAATGGTCGAAGCTAGATGCACTCATCCATCAATGGATCTTCAGTACCATATCTGATGACATCCTTAATCGTGTTCTTGAAAACGATATCCCGGCACGAGAAGCCTGGACCCAGATCGAAGATGTCTTCTTAAGCAACAAGAAGGCTCGTGCGGCGGCTCTTCTCCACAAGTTTACTCACACCACTCTCAAAGACTTCGCGTAAACGGATGCTTACTGTTAGAAGTTTAAAGACATCATCCGACAACTTGCGGACGTCGGGAAACCGGTTGACGAATCTTCTCTCATCATTCAATTGGTTTACGGTCTTCCCAAAGAAGTAGACACCACTGGTACGATAATTAATTCGGGAGCACCACCGTGGAATGAAGACCGCACCATCACTGAATTGGAGATGCGTAGACTATCAGCCAGAAATGAGCTCCTTGCTAGCACTCATGCTGACTCCGTTTTATACACTGCCCACGGTCAAAGAAAACCGGACCCGGAACAATTATGACCAGATCTTCAACTATCGAATGGGTCGAGGAGGTCGGGGCAACCGAGGGCGCGGGGGTAGAAATAACAACAGCAATGGTCGAGGCTCGTATGGGAACCCTCCACACCAAAATACTTTTCAGCCCAATCATACAACCTACCCTAACCAACAGCCCAATACTCAATCCACATATCAATATTACAACCCATCCAGTCCCATAACAACATTCACAGTTCAGTCCCGCCTACTCCTTATCCTTCTGCACCTTACCCACCAGCCTCTCCCACCCGATTTAGCCAAAACCCACCCCACTACCAAGAACACCCGTCTCAACCATCCCAAGCCCACTTTGCCGGTCCATCGCAGCATGCCCCGGCCCCGACATTTAATGGCCTCAGCCCAAGTGACATCGGTGCGGCTCTAAACAACATGCAATTGAACTCTCAAGACCTGTACTGGTACATGGACACAAGCGCCTCCTCTCATCTCACATCTGATTCGGGTAAAATTTCTTCTCCCTTGTCTGTTACTTCTAATCCTATATTTGTTGGTAATGGCCAACGCCTATTAATCAATGGCTCCGGCAACGGCATTTATACCTTACCGAATAAAACCTACCAACTAAGCCAAATCATTCACTCACCCCAAGTTATTAAAGACCTTTTATCTGTTTGTAAGTTTACTATTGACAATCAAGTTTATGTTGAATTTGACTCTTTTGGTTTTACTTTGAAGGACCTCAAGGATGGACGCCCCCTTTCCCGTCACAATAGCACCTGTGACCTCTATTCGTTCACCCCCCCCGGCCTTTGCTTTGCTGTCTTCCTCAAGTACCACCCCCTGGCATGATCGGCTTGGACATCACGGCGCGAATGTGCTAGATTATCTTAGTCGTTTTCTTATTATTAATTGTAATAAGACTACAAAGTCATTTTTTTTGTTCCTCTTGTCATGTTGCGAATAGTAAACGGTTACCTTTTAATGATTCACTTTCCGTTACTTTGCGTCCTTTTGACATTATACATTGTGACTTGTGGACTTCACCCATCCTAAGTAATTCTTGTTATAAATACTATATGGTTTTGATCGACAATTACACATAATATGTTTGGGTTTATCCTCTTAAATATAAATCCCACACTTTTCCCACTTTTTGCAAATTTCATAAACTTATCCAAACACAATTTAAAACATCGATCAAAACATTCCAGTGTGACCTTGGGGGGGGGGAAGGGGAATTTGATAACCATGCATTTAAACAATTTGCCCTGTCCAATGGTCTCGTGTTTCACTTCTCTTGCCCTCAAACCTCGCAACAAAATGGCAAATCCGAGCGCATGATACACCGCCTAAATGACATCATTCGTGCGCTCCTCACTCATGCTCACATTCCTTCCGCCTTTTGGGTTGAAGCGTTACACACGGCCACTTACATTCATAATATTTTACCCTCCAGGCGTCTCCACTTTCAACCTCCCACTTTTGCTCTCTACCTTCGCCACCAGACTTATGACCACCTACGGGTGTTCGGGTGCGAGTGCTACCTAACTCTCTCTGCCATTCAACCTCATAGACTTGCCCCAAGATCGGTCCGTTGCATCTTCCTTGGATACCCCTCAGATTTTTGTGGGTATCGGTGCTACGACCCCGTCACCGGTCGCGTCCATATCTCCCAACATGTCACATTCAATGAAACCTCTTTCCCGTTCACTAACCTCACCAACACCTCACCCACCACCTACTCCTTCCTTGACGACTCCCTTCTCACTCATCATACCTTCCATCCCCCTACAACAAACATCCCACTCCAAACGGAACCCAACCATCACCTCACCGACCCACCACCTCCTAACCCGGCCCCTCCAACCACCTCAGCCCCAAACACCAGCCCACACCCACCAACAAACACAACACACACTGTCCCTCTATCCCAAACACCTACTGCCACACCCTCAATCCCACCACAGACCTCAAACCAACCTCCCACCTACCAAAACACTCACCCCATGCAAACTCGAGCAAAATCCGGTCTCCATCATCGTAACCCCAGATACAACCTTGCTGCCACAATGAACATCTCCCCAGTCCCCACCACTTATATAAAAGCCTTGTCGGATATTAATTGGTTGCGTTCCATGAACAAAGAATTTAGTGCTTTAAAAGAAAATAGTACATCGGAACTAGTTCCGCGACCAGAAAATCGGCCAGTTATCTGGTATATGTGGTTATTAAACACAAGTTCAATCAGGATGGTTCCCTTGACAGATATAAAGCACGACTGGTATGTAACGAAAGATCCCAAACCGTCGGCATTGACTGTACCGAAACCTTTAGTCCGGTTGTTAAACCGGCTACCATCCGCACGGTTCTTGCTCTTGCGACCGCTCGTAAATGGGACATTAGACAACTTGATGTCAAAAATGCTTTTCTTCATGGCTCTCTACAGGAAACCGTATACATGCAACAACCACCGGGTTTTGTTGACCCAGTTAACCCGCACCATGTGTGTCTCCTTCCGAAATCTCTTTATGGTTTAAAACAGGCACCTCGGGCTTGCTACCAGCGGTTCTCCTCATTTTCTCTATCATTGGGATTTCGGGGGAGTCTAACTGATACATCTTTATTTATATATCAACATGGGGGTCAAACAACTTACTTACTCCTATATGTTGATGGCATACTTCTTACCGGCTCTCACCCGAATCTGATCGGTAACATTATTTCACGCCTATCCACAGAGTTTGCCATGACGGATCTCGGTCTCTTACACCATTTCTTGGGAATAACTGTCAGTCAAGACCGTGGCGACCTATTTTTTTCTCAAGCACAGTATGCATGTGACATCCTTCATCGGGCTTCCATGACGGCGTGTAAACCATGCAACACTCCTGTTGATACAAACTCCAAACTTAGTGAGACCGAAAGGGAATTATTGGCTGATGGTTCCTTTTATCGAAGCATGGTCGGGGCTCTTCATTATTTGACATTCAAACGGCCGGACATCTCCTACGCAGTTCAGCAGATTTGTTTGTTTATGCATGCTCCCCGGGACTCTCACTTGTTGTTCATGAAACGAGTTTTACGATATATTCATGGGACAGTTGACTATGGAACTCGGATCTCGGCTTCACCAAACTTTTCTCTTGTGGCCTACTCGGATGCTGATTGGGGCGGTTGCCCGAATACGCGTCTATCCACCTCGGGCTACTGTATTTACCTCGGGGATAATCTTATCTCATGGTCTTCCAAACGTCAACCTACTATATATAGATCCAGCACGGAGGCTGAATATCGGGGGGTAGCAAACGTTGTCGCTGAAGCTACTTGGATCCGTAACTTACTTCTCGAACTTGGAACACCGGTCACTAGAGCCACAATCGTTTATTGTGACAATGTTTCTGCAGTCTATCTTGCCGGGAATCCCGTTCAACATCAGCGCACCAAACATGTTGAAATGGATATACACTTCGTGAGAGAAAAGGTTCAAATTGGTCACGTTCAAGTTCTTCACATGCCGTCCGAGCTTCAATATGCAGATATTTTTACTAAGGGCCTTCCAAGACAATTATTTGAATCGTTTCGAAACAGCTTGAACGTTTTATCTTTTGCACGCTCAAGCTGATGGGGAATATTAGTAACATATACTTTAGTATTATATATTGTCATTTATATCTTGATTTAGTCTCCTAAAATAGTGCCTAGGTTGTTAGGCAACTATTCTATTTATTTGGGTGTAATCTCTCATTTGGAGGCAATGAATATTGATTACTTTCAGTCTGATAGTGCTTTCTAGCTTCTTTGTGTTTAGTTCCAGGTTAGAGATCTATGGATAATGGGTCGTGAAACTACTGTCGTAATCTTAGTTGGATTGTGTGAGATGAGGTACCAATGACTATCCGGATCATTGTTCATCGATTCGAATAGCGGCCTTGTATCGTGTTAGTTGTTGATTAAGACCATTGTGGTAGTGTTAATATTTTGTTGAGGTCTTGAGATCTTGTTGCAGATCTCTTGTTCATAGAGTTTTCAGTTTTGCTGAAGAAGACAACACGATTCTCAAGGCAGAAGTCATAGGGTTTCTTCCCTGATATAATTACCAAAAACCCTTGGTTAAACCAAGAGTTCTCGGTTGACTTTGGTTGACTGAGATCTCTTGTCCTTGACCGAGAACCCCTGTTCTCGGTGGGACTGGACAGAGATCATGTTCCTTTGACCGAGAACACCCATCTTTGACCGAAATCTCTTCATATGGACAGAAAACAGTCTGTTGAACTAAAATTTATTATAAAATCAGTATTAAGTTAATTCCTTATGACATTTTTTTTGTCACGGCTGGTCCTCCATGTTTGACAAAAGAATATTTATGTTTTTTTTGGTTTGCGACTGTTATTCAAGTTATGTAAATATTTGCAAACTTGACTCGTTTTTTGCAGTAATGGCTGATCAGGCTCCACTAAAGTTCGTCGATACTCACAATATTGCTGGACACCTGTTTGATCCTCCTTTGGCACACAAGGAGTTCAAATCCATGATCGTCGGTCTCAACACCTGTAGGATTTCTCACGCCTTACGAGAAACTCCGATTATATGCAAGAAGATGATAACAGATTTCTGGAACAATGCCTTGATCAATAAACAAGCGGGGGTGGAGCCATGACTATTAAATCCACTGTTCAGAAGAATTCGGTCGTGATCTCGGAGGCTATTATACGTGAGGTGTTGTTGTTTGGGGATCAACCTGATCACCCAACGAAATACTCGTTTGTTGTGGTTACGATGGAACTTATCCTCCTGCAATCAAGAAACGTTTCCATCCTTACTAGAGTTATTTGTTACACACATTCTTTACTTGTGTGTCGGGACGAAAGGGGTGGGGGTCTGACGAGGTTAGCCATATCTAGATGTCGGCTATAGTTGCTCTGATCATGGATTGGAATTTCAATTATTCCAAGTTCTTTTTCGATCAGATGACGATCAACCTGAAGGGGAAGAAGAAAGAAATATTCCTCATTTATCCTCGGTTCTTACAAATGATTTTTGAATCACATTACACTGATCTTATTAAATCGGTTGAGACACTAGATATAAATTCGACGGGACCCAACACTTTTGGGTTGATGAAGCAATGCAGGGATGGATCAAAGGTTGTTTATCAGGGCCTTCATGAGTCTTTTAAGTTTGGTTGTTTTGCTGAAACAGAGACTATATCAATTAGAGCTCAGGTTGCTGAAGAACATGTGGAGCCAGTTCAAAGGCATACTGCTACACTTGAGATCTTTTCAGATGATGGAGAGGAGAAGACTCCTTCACAACATATGGAGTCTGAACACCGTAAAACAGAAGCTGCCCTGTCTGCTGAGCAGTTAAAGGATTTTGAAAGCTACCAAGAACTGCTGCAGTCGACTGCCTTGAAGCCTCCTCAAGCAGTCACTATAAATGAAGATGATGATACCCCCGAATAGCCAGCCGTCGATCTCATTCCACGTAAACGAAGGAAGAAAGATCCGAGACATGGCGTGCTGGTCACTGAAGCTACAACAACAACAACAACCACATCTACATGAGTCGGAATCTCATATGACTCATGCTGATACAAGTCCATCCATTACTGAACCTCAAACTCAGGAACAGATTTTTGATGATATTGCACAAGAGTTCGATTTTGAGTCTGATATTCAAGATATTGATATACCATCGGGATCGTCTGATCCAACTGATAAGGGTCAGTCAAGCTCGAGTGCTGCTGATAAGATTGCCCATATTATTTCCATGCAAGATCAACTTTTACATAATAAAGGAAAGGGGTCGTACTGGAAGCTGAAAACGTGGACGTACAAGCTTTACAACGTTGAGTCTTTGAACTTGAACAAGACTCAGTTGTCAAAGATGTACGCTGTCACACCCGGCCCTGAGCGGCGGAAACAGCCGGGCGCGCGCGAGTGGGGATTGATACTTAAGCACGGGCCATTGCAAAACATTCAAAGATTTTTATTGCGCATGAGAAGTTTAATACAAATACATTACATTGTTTAAGTATTACATAAAAACATCCAAGTACAAAAACTGAAGATTTTCTCGCCATATCCCCTTGCGCGGCGGGTAACCGTGCGCATCGAGGGGATAAAACCAAAATCTTCCAAAAAGCTTGTTTTAGATGTTCAGCGTGTGGTGCTCTAAGTGTGACTCCATGCGCTACCTAGTTATCTCCTGAAAGACACGTAAAAACATTTGAATCAGTATAAACTGAGTGAGTTCACAAGTTTTAGTAACTTGATAAATCGTATTGCATCATAATCTTGATACAAATCATTCTGAAACATAATTCTGGTAGCATCATTAAACACATGCTTGGTAAAACATAGTTATATCAACATATTCTGATAAAATCGTTCCGCGGGTTACGCGCGAACATTTCTGGGAACTGTGCTCGTCTAAGTGGCGCTGCCACTACGAGCTAAAATAACGTAATACCGTCCCGCGGGTTACGCGCGGACACTTCTGGAAAACTGTGCTCGTCTGTGTAAGTGGCGCTGCCACTACGAGCGAATATATGCTGTAATACCGTCCCGCGGGTTACGCGCGGACGTTGTGCCGGAAAACAAGGCGCTCGTCTGCGTAAGAGGAGCGACCTCTACGAGCGGGCTCAAACCCATAGTACTGCCCCATGACCGTACTAGGCACTCGTCTATGTAAGAGGTGCGACCCCTACGAGTGGGCGGATCAAACCAGCAGTCCCTACCCTTAGAGTTCCAATGGTAAAGTGATCACTTACTCGAATCTGGTGCACTATCATCGAAAAACCATAGATAACTGTTCGCATTGCTCATCATGAAACATAACTTAAACACGTAATCGTTTGCTTAGCTTGTAAATATACCATGATAAAACATTATTTAAATACGTGTCCCTCGCCCCGAAAACAGTTTAAAATGGTGAAAACAGTGAAAATAGGGGCTGTGAGACTCACCTGTGGTTCTTGTTAAGGGATTAATCGAGATTCGGGTTTTCTTGGTGTTGGCCTCGGAATCGAAGGTCTAGAATACGATTAAATAACAAATATATATATTAAGATCAAGATATAAGGGTTGGAAAGTAGATCTCAAGGTTATAATCTCGGCTTACCTAGTAACAGGATCGGAGCTGGAAACAACGGATGCTTGGGAAAAGATTAGTGCAAGTTTGTAGTTCTTTGAAGTGTGTTTTGGGTGATAATTTAGGCTACAAATTTATAGGCAAACTCAAGGGAACATAATCCCTTGCTTTAGGGAATTGTAATCTTTTGAAATGATGATAAAGTATGGAAATTATTATTATTTATTAAAAAGAGTAGAAAAGTAGATTAAAGATTCTGATTTGATATGGACAGGACATGCAGGGCTGTGGTTGGTGAGAGTGGGTGGCTGGCAGTTGACTTTTACAGTTTGCTTTTTCAGTGCTTTAGACAGTGTTCAGTAAAAAGTAGAAGTTTTCTGAAACACGCTACCGCCCTTTTTTGGGCGGGGACAATTTCCTTAAATCTGATCATTTTGACTAAGTGTTCTGCGCGTATAACTTGGTGCGCATAGCTTCCTGCGTGTAGAACATTTCTTTGCTGCGGGTAGGTGCGTAACCTTCTCGCAGTTAGGGACATTTGAGTTTCATTTGTAGATTCTCCAGGTGGTTTTGGTATTTCAACATAGTGATCAGTCATGTTGAAGTCAATTCCATCCTGGAGCTTCAGACAAACTAGCTCTCAACGTTCCCGCCATGCGGGTAGGTTAGTTCCCTTCCGCACGCGCATAAACGATGTAGGATGCACCCGCCTTAGCATCATGCGGGATGGTCAACCCATAGACAACATAACGTTTAAGTTACATGAAAACATAAGGCCAAAACGTTCACGCATGGCGCATATAACATATGCTCACGCTGGTTCTTAACATGGTGCGCTCGCGCAGGGCGCACATAACACATGCACGCGCTGACTAACATGGCGCGCTCGCGCAGGGCAAACATAAATGCCCGCGCTGATCCTTAACATAGCGTGCTCGCGCAGGGCGCACATAACAAATGCACGTGCTGACTATCATGGCGCGCATAATATTTACAATCACCTAATTATTAGGTTGATTACTTAGTTTAAGGGGTTGGGAAATTACCGGGTGTCACATTCTCCCCTCGTTAAACGAATTTCGTCCCGAAATTTAGGAGACGTTGCTGGCAGAAGCCATATTCTGAAAGAGGTGTGGGTATTTTATGCGCATCTGATCTTCTCTTTCCCAAGTGAATTCAGGCCCACGCCTTGAGTTCCATTGAACTTTTACCAACTTGATTCTGCTTCTGCGCAACCTTTGTTCTTTCCAATCGGTTACTGCTATAGGCTCTTCTACGAAGTGCAGCTGTTTGTCAATATGAATTTCTTCCACCGGTAAAATCAACGTTTCGTCAGATAAACATTTCTTGAGGTTGGATACATGAAACGTATCATGAACTCCACTGAGTTCGGCGGGTAGACGGAGTTTATAAGCAACTGGACCGATCCTCTCCAGGATCTCAAAAGGTCCAATGTAGCGCGGATTTAGCTTTCCTCGCTTACCGAAACGGGGGACTCCCTTCCATGGAGAGACTTTCAAAAGTACTTTATCCCCTTCTTGAAACTCCAACGGTTTCCTTCTTATATCAGCATAACTTTTCTGTCTGTCGCGTGCTGCCTTAAGGCGATCCCTTATCTGAAAAATCTTGTCTGTTGTTTCTTGGATCACTTCTGGACCAGTCATTTGCTTGTCGCCCACTTCCGCCCAACACAGTGGGGATCTACACTTGCGCCCATATAAAGCTTCGAACGGCGCAGCCTTAATGCTTGTGTGATAACTGTTATTGTAAGAAAATTCAACCAACGGGAGGTGGGTATCCCAACTACCTCCAAAATCGATCGCGCACGCGCGCAGCATATCTTCCAGTGTCTGGATTGTTCGCTCGCTTTGCCCATCCGTTTGAGGATGATAAGCTGTACTCATATCAAGGCGAGTACCTAGAGCTCCTTGTAACGATCTCCAAAACCTTGATGTAAACCGACTATCTCGATCAGAAATGATGGACACTGGGACTCCATGTTTTGAAACTATTTCTCGAATATATAGTCGGGCTAGCTTTTCCATTTTATCAGTTTCTTTAATCGGCAGGAAGTGTGCTGACTTAGTTAACCGATCCACAATAACCCATATTGTGTCATAACCCCCAGGTGTCCTTGGCAGTTTGGTGATGAAGTCCATAGAGATTTGTTCCCACTTCCACATGGGAATTTCTGGCTGTTGAAGCAACCCCGATGGTTTCTGGTATTCAGCCTTTACTTTTGAACACGTCAGGCACTTACTGACATACATCGCGATGGCGCCTTTAAGATTGGGCCACCAATACAGCGTTTTAACATCTTGGTACATCTTGTCTGCGCCAGGATGTACGGAATACCGCGTCTTGTGAGCTTCGTTTAATACCTGCTCGCGCAATCCTCCCTTGAGAGGGACCCATATGCGGTTGGCAAAATATCGAGTGTTGTTCCCTTTAAGTTCCAAATTCTTAACCATACCCCCAAGGCATTCGTTTTTAACAAACTCTGGTTTCAAGGCTTCTTGCTGAGCGTCTCGGATGCGGGTGGAGAGATCTGCGTGAATGGTCAACCTTAGAGCCTTGACTCGTAGCGTTTTTATTCGCTCCTTTCTGCTTAGCGCGTCTGCTACCACATTCGCTTTCCCCGGATGATACTTGATCTCGCAATCATAATCATTCAACAATTCAACCCATCTTCGTTGCCTCATGTTTAATTCCTTCTGATCGAATATATGTTGGAGGCTCTTATGATCCGTAAAGATTACACATTTCGTACCATAGAGGTAATGGCGCCAAATCTTTAGCGCGAAGACGACAGCTCCAAGTTCTAAATCATGCGTTGTGTAGTTCTTCTCATTGGTCTTAAGTTGGCGCGAGGCATACGCTATGACTTTGTCTCGCTGCATAAGGACACATCCGAGTCCTTGATGTGAAGCGTCGCAGTAAACAACGATGTCATCTGTCCCCTCGGGCAGGGATAAGATTGGCGCACTACATAACTTCTGTTTCAACATTTGAAACGCTGCTTCCTGGTTTTCGCCCCAAACAAACATCCTGTCTTTCTGAGTTAGCGCGGTCAGAGGTAGAGCTATCTTGGAGAAGTTCTCAATGAAGCGTCGATAGTAGCCAGCTAGTCCAAGGAATTGCCTCACCTCAGTTGGGGTTTTTGGCGCTTCCCAGTTTTCGATGGCCTTGACTTTGGAAGGATCAACGTGAATTCCTTTCTCGTTTACAACGTGACCGAGGAAGTGAACTTCTCTAAGCCAAAATTCGCACTTGGAAAACTTCGCATACAACTTTTCTTTCCTTAACAATTCCAAAATCAATCTCAGGTGTTGCTCATGCTCGGCCTTGGTTCGAGAGTAAACCAAAATATCATCTATGAACACAATCACAAACTTGTCCAAATATGGTTTGCACACACGGTTCATCAGATCCATGAATATAGCCGGCGCATTAGTTAGCCCGAAAGGCATCACTAAGAACTCATAATGGCCATATCTGGTTCGGAAGGCTGTCTTTGGCGCGTCTTCCTCATGGACCCTAAGTTGGTGGTATCCTGACCGTAGATCTATCTTCGAATAATAACTGGATCCCTGTAACTGGTCAAATAAGTCGTCAATCCTCGGTAAGGGGTACCGATTCTTGACTGTCAGCTTGTTCAGCTCCCTGTAGTCAATACACATTCTGAACGAACCATCTTTCTTCTTTACAAACAGTACTGGAGCTCCCCAAGGTGAAAAGCTTGGGCGTATGAAACCCTTATCCAATAGTTCCTGTAACTGATTGGATAGCTCTTGCATCTCAGATGGAGCTAAGCGATAAGGCGCTCGAGCTACTGGCGCAGCTCCTGGGACCAAATCAATACGAAACTCGACTTGTCGCGGCGGCGGTAACCCGGGCAAATCTTCAGGAAAAACTTCTGGAAATTCGCGCACTACTGGTAAGTCTTCAATTCTTCGCTCATCTCCTTTCTCTACTACATGCGCCAGGAAGGCGTAGCACCCTTTCCTTAGGCACTTACGCGCCTTTAGGCATGAAATCAGTTTCGTCGCAACTCCCCTTCTTTCCCCTTGAATCATCAAAGTTTCTCCGTTCAACAGTGGAATCCGAACCTGTTTCTCATGACAAACAATCTCCGCGAGATTCTCGACCAACCAATCCATACCTACCACAATATCGAAACTTCCCAAATCTATTGGTAACAAGTTAATATTGAACTCATGACCTCCCATGACTAACACACATTGCTCAGTCCTTTCATTCGCGCATAACTGCCTACCATTGGCTAGTTCTATAGTATAAGGTTTGTCTAGCCTACTGGTCGCTAAGCCCAGGGAGTTTTTAAACTCATGGGATATAAAACTTAGGTCAGCGCCAGTATCAAATAAGACAGATGCATAATGACCGTTAAGCAAAAACGTACCGGTTACCACATTCGGCTCTTCCTTTGCTTCACCCGCGCCGATCACAAAAGCTCTCCCGCGAGCTTGGTTTCCTTTCTGTGGGCAATCCCGACTGAAGTGTCCAGGCTTCCCGCATGCGTAGCAGTTGTCATTGGCTCCAGCTTCTTTAGCACGGCAATTCACCGTCTTGTGTCCTGGTCTGCCACATTTGGCGCACGTGACGTTCGCGCATTCGCCTTCGTGGTGATACTTGCATTTGCTGCACCATGGGTAAGGCCCGCTGTATCCTTTCCTTGATGGTTCCGCGGCTTGAATCGCGTAAACCCTTGTGCTTTCCTGCTTCTTGGGCGGTGGCTGCTTGAAGTCTGATCCTCGGTGGGAGTTCCATTTCCTCTTGGAGTCAGAGGTTCGCTGCTCGTTCAAGCGGGTGGTCAACATACCCGCACGAACCGTATCCCTTGTAAGGGTGATGGCTCGCGCAACCGCCTCGTCAAAGGTCGGAGGTGCGGCGGCGTTGAGCGGGACCCTAACGACAGGAGGTAACCCAAAGATGTACCTCTCGATTTTCTTTTCTTCTGTGTTTGCCATGTCTGGCACCAGCTGGCAAAGCTCGTTGAAACGATTGGTGTAGGCATCGATATCTGTTCCTACCATGGTGTGGTTCCAGAATTCTTGTTGCAAGCTCTGAATTTCTGCGCGAGAGCAGAACTTTCTCATCAACATTTCTTTCAATTCTTCCCAGGTCTTGTGAAGAGCAACTTCTCGCCCCAAAGTCTTTACTTGGAGCTTCCACCAAGATGAAGCTGCTTCTTGGAACATGCAGGTCGCGTAAAGGACCTTCTGGTTTTCACTACATCCGCTGATGGAGAGAACTGTCTCCATCTTGTCAATCCAATTGTAGAGCCCAATGGCTCCTTCGGTGCCTTTGAACGGCCAAGGCCTACAGGCCATGAATGTTTTATAGGAGCATCCTTTGTCCAAGGCTCCTGATTCGGGTTCTGGGGTCTCGTTCTCTTGGCGACCCTGACTAGATTCGGCCTTGCTGGCCTCATGCGTTGCAATCGCCTGCGCGATTATTTCTGCGAGCTCCTCGGGTGTCATGGTAATTCCCTTGGCTCTGGTTGGAGGCATTCTTTTCATAAAAAGAAAATATAACAAACTTAGCGCATGTACTCAGAGCACATAATGTTCTTATCTCTAGACACTGTGACCCGTGTTCCTAAGTGCGTGTGTGATTTTTCTTTTGAAAATATTCTTTGAAAAATATTTCATGCGATTCCCCAAAGGTTATAGTCTAGGTAAAAAAAAACTTCTTTTCCTAGTTCGCTATAACCAGTGCTCTGATACCAATCTGTCACACCCGGCCCTGAGCGGCGGAAACAGCCGGGCGCGCGCGAGTGGGGATTGATACTTAAGCACGGGCCATTGCAAAACATTCAAAGATTTTTATTGCGCATGAGAAGTTTAATACAAATACATTACATTGTTTAAGTATTACATAAAAACATCCAAGTACAAAAACTGAAGATTTTCTCGCCATATCCCCTTGCGCGGCGGGTAACCGTGCGCATCGAGGGGATAAAACCAAAATCTTCCAAAAAGCTTGTTTTAGATGTTCAGCGTGTGGTGCTCTAAGTGTGACTCCATGCGCTACCTAGTTATCTCCTGAAAGACACGTAAAAACATTTGAATCAGTATAAACTGAGTGAGTTCACAAGTTTTAGTAACTTGATAAATCGTATTGCATCATAATCTTGATACAAATCATTCTGAAACATAATTCTGGTAGCATCATTAAACACATGCTTGGTAAAACATAGTTATATCAACATATTCTGATAAAATCGTTCCGCGGGTTACGCGCGAACATTTCTGGGAACTGTGCTCGTCTAAGTGGCGCTGCCACTACGAGCTAAAATAACGTAATACCGTCCCGCGGGTTACGCGCGGACACTTCTGGAAAACTGTGCTCGTCTGTGTAAGTGGCGCTGCCACTACGAGCGAATATATGCTGTAATACCGTCCCGCGGGTTACGCGCGGACGTTGTGCCGGAAAACAAGGCGCTCGTCTGCGTAAGAGGAGCGACCTCTACGAGCGGGCTCAAACCCATAGTACTGCCCCATGACCGTACTAGGCACTCGTCTATGTAAGAGGTGCGACCCCTACGAGTGGGCGGATCAAACCAGCAGTCCCTACCCTTAGAGTTCCAATGGTAAAGTGATCACTTACTCGAATCTGGTGCACTATCATCGAAAAACCATAGATAACTGTTCGCATTGCTCATCATGAAACATAACTTAAACACGTAATCGTTTGCTTAGCTTGTAAATATACCATGATAAAACATTATTTAAATACGTGTCCCTCGCCCCGAAAACAGTTTAAAATGGTGAAAACAGTGAAAATAGGGGCTGTGAGACTCACCTGTGGTTCTTGTTAAGGGATTAATCGAGATTCGGGTTTTCTTGGTGTTGGCCTCGGAATCGAAGGTCTAGAATACGATTAAATAACAAATATATATATTAAGATCAAGATATAAGGGTTGGAAAGTAGATCTCAAGGTTATAATCTCGGCTTACCTAGTAACAGGATCGGAGCTGGAAACAACGGATGCTTGGGAAAAGATTAGTGCAAGTTTGTAGTTCTTTGAAGTGTGTTTTGGGTGATAATTTAGGCTACAAATTTATAGGCAAACTCAAGGGAACATAATCCCTTGCTTTAGGGAATTGTAATCTTTTGAAATGATGATAAAGTATGGAAATTATTATTATTTATTAAAAAGAGTAGAAAAGTAGATTAAAGATTCTGATTTGATATGGACAGGACATGCAGGGCTGTGGTTGGTGAGAGTGGGTGGCTGGCAGTTGACTTTTACAGTTTGCTTTTTCAGTGCTTTAGACAGTGTTCAGTAAAAAGTAGAAGTTTTCTGAAACACGCTACCGCCCTTTTTTGGGCGGGGACAATTTCCTTAAATCTGATCATTTTGACTAAGTGTTCTGCGCGTATAACTTGGTGCGCATAGCTTCCTGCGTGTAGAACATTTCTTTGCTGCGGGTAGGTGCGTAACCTTCTCGCAGTTAGGGACATTTGAGTTTCATTTGTAGATTCTCCAGGTGGTTTTGGTATTTCAACATAGTGATCAGTCATGTTGAAGTCAATTCCATCCTGGAGCTTCAGACAAACTAGCTCTCAACGTTCCCGCCATGCGGGTAGGTTAGTTCCCTTCCGCACGCGCATAAACGATGTAGGATGCACCCGCCTTAGCATCATGCGGGATGGTCAACCCATAGACAACATAACGTTTAAGTTACATGAAAACATAAGGCCAAAACGTTCACGCATGGCGCATATAACATATGCTCACGCTGGTTCTTAACATGGTGCGCTCGCGCAGGGCGCACATAACACATGCACGCGCTGACTAACATGGCGCGCTCGCGCAGGGCAAACATAAATGCCCGCGCTGATCCTTAACATAGCGTGCTCGCGCAGGGCGCACATAACAAATGCACGTGCTGACTATCATGGCGCGCATAATATTTACAATCACCTAATTATTAGGTTGATTACTTAGTTTAAGGGGTTGGGAAATTACCGGGTGTCACATACGCATTCAAGAACTTAAAGCTAGTAACTCCGACAAAGAGTCCAAGATTAGATAGCTTCAGTCCAGCATGGGAGGATTAACTGCTATGTACCTAGACCTCCAACAAAAACGTATTCACAAGTTTGGAGATGAATTCAAGATAAGTGATGATGTAACGTGAAAGACACCTCTAGTTGATCAAGGTGGCAGTTCTAGTGGTCGTCCAACTACCAACATAGATTAACCTGAGACGCTGGAACAATATTTCTCTGCGCCTCCAATAACAGATGAGAAATCGGACAAACTTTAAAAGAAGATTATGAATATGAAGAACTCAAATCAGAATGTTGAATCTTCTGATCATCTAGATAGGTTCATTGTCTCTTTTAAGAAGGGATTCTCAGATAAATATGATGACCGCTCTGGAGTCATGTCTTGGGGTTTTGATGCTGAGAATAATATTTGGTGGGTTAAACGAAGGTCTGGGAACACTGAGTACTACAAGAAAATGAAAGACTTTGGATCTTGGATAAAAGTTGATCTCAGCGACCTTATTAATGCACAATTCCACAATCCAACGAATGATAAGAGAGGTATTGCTTTCTGGAACTTCCTGAGAAGCCAAGTTAATAAAGGCTTTCCAAACATGACAACTACAGAATCATTTTTAAAGAAAGCATAGGGGATCAAGGATCCATGGACAGGAAAAACCATGGTCAATGTGATGTGGCCTGCAACAAAAAGGCCACTCATATTCCTGTGCCTAGTGCAATACCTGATGGGACCCTGGAGAATATGAGGTTTGGATATTCGACAGTGAAACTACCATAGTTGTCATACGGTTACAGAAGGGTAAAGGGCAGTATAGATTTGTTGATCCGAGAGACTTGCTGAAGTTTGGAGAGCGTGATATCAAGACTCTCAGCACTTTCCAAATCATTGATGATCCAATTTTTGAAGCGACTTCTAAGGAATACACCAGAATGGCAGCTTCCATTATCCAAACTGGTTTTTGGGCAGGTGGTTTAAAGGATGTCGATGTTGATATTATGGAGCACGACTAAAGGATGAGGCTACAAACCAAGGGGAGATTGTTGGGTCCATATTTGGTGGTTTGCACTTAGTTCTGGATAATTGGTTTTGGTTTTGTGTGATATATGTAAACCGAGATCTCTTTAATGGATCTTGGTGGGCTCTGGGCTTTACTTGGGCTTAATTGTTAACTTCCCTATATATAGAGAATATGTGTATAGGGTTTAGGGCGAGCCGTTCACTTTGTTGTAGGTTGAACGAGTATTGTAATCAAGTGCTTAAGCACCCGAATTTAATACAACGTGTGTTTTGAAGCATTCTATTGTGTTCCTTACGCGTTCTTGTACATCATCTTGAACCATCTCAGGTTAGGATTCCGCACTAACATATAGATAGTTGATATCATATTGAAAGATCCGTCTACAGGACTTACAACCTTAACGAATTCGCCATCATTCGTTATTTTCATAAAGAATGGGCCTCCATTCGCTATACAGTCCATAGCGAATGGGCTTATAACTTAACGAATAGCCTAGTATATCACGAATGGACCCATTCGCTATATATATTTCATGAACGGACTTATTCATTCATTCCCCCTTCTCTATTGATTCATTCGTAATTGTAAGTATAACGAATCAATTCATTCTTCATACCGAATTTCACTTGTTATATTTGTTAGTGCACGGTGTTGGTCGTCTCGAGTCTATGTAATCATTTGTATCTATTTTTATTATAGTGTAAGGGTATTTTGGTAATTACAAGCCCATTCGTGAAGTTATATGTGCTCATTCATTAAGTCTGTTTAACGAATGATAATTAAGTTGTTATACGTGTCCATTCGTTAAGGATGTTTAACGAATGGTCCTTAATCGTTACTGATGTTTTCCCATTCGTCATAGAATGTTGATAAATTGGGTATAGCAAATGAGTAATTCGCTATACCATTATATTATTTATTGTAATGAAAATGAATGAAGACAATTCTTTACAACATGTGTAACGAATGGCATTCGTCTTCTATATAAAGGTTGTTGCAGCCTTCATAAGTTAAATGTGTTTAACTTATATTATTATAAGATGTTTCTCTGCCGAATTTCTCACTCGCACACTTCATTATATAATCTATTATATACATACATATATCAGATAACTAGATCTTATTGATAGGATCACTATGTATTGATCAATTAATATATCGAAGCTCAATAGAACCGTGTTTCTACAAGTGTTATCAGAGCTTCCAGGTTTAGATTATGTGTGTGTGTGTGTATCAGAACTTCCAGGGTTCGAGTGTTAATTATAGTTCCGAGTCATATTTTTATTGATTTTAGTTCAATTAACATGCTAAGATGTTAATTAGAGACTAAATTGGTTGGATTTGGATTCGGATTTGGTATTGTGATATTCGTGATGGTTGAATTGTGTTATTATGGCGATGTGGAATGGATTTGAATTGAGATTGTATGTTTTGAAAACAGAGGGTTCTGTTCTGATGTTATTTGGATTTTGGACTGGTTTTAAGTTCAATTTGAGTTTTCGGATATGTTTGGGTTTCTTCCCGATATTGAAGCAAGCATTTTTAGTGGTTATTTGTGTGATTTGATTAAGAGTTGGCTGGTTAATCCACAAGTTTGTGCTAGTCTTGATCGAGGTTTAGATCTGGAAAGTTTCAGATCTGGAAATCAAAAATTGAAGATTTGAATATTCATATATTCATTCGTTATGATGTATTCATTCATTCGTCACGCATGGGAAAGCCATTCGCTATTTCAGTGTAACTGATTTGGGCCACGTGTCAATGTTGTTACAACAGAATAACAACTTAATTCGCTACTATAGCTTATTTTTCATCAATCATTCGTCATTGTTCAATTGTCAATCAATTCGTCATCTGATTCGTCACAAAAACACATTCGTTCCAAGTTCGTTCGTTACACAAACACAATATCATATGCTACTACATTCATTATTCATTCTTCAAGCTATTTGGGTGTTGATTCATTACAATTGGATCTTCATTCATTATAGTTAATCGTTATTATCATTCGTGAAAAATGAGTATCATTCGTTACTTCATTCGTCACGTGATTCATACTCCCATTTGTTAAGATAATCCATTCTCCACTGTTCACCATTCGTGACCGTATTAATCCATTCGTCCTATCCATTCGTGACAAAAATTTTCATTTTGAACTTTTAAGTATCAGGTTTTAAATTTGTTAAACCTAAACATTTATATACTTTTGAGATGACTGCTTTCTATGCTCTGGCATCTCAAAACATGTTGATAAAAAAATGTTACATCTCGATGTTGAGATCGAATCACATTCAAAATATCCTTGTTTAATGAAGTTCAGTGATTTTTCAAAATGGGAACCATGATTCAGAGCACATCTAGGGTCTGTACACCCAGACTGTTCAAGATGTCTTGGCGATGTTTATACGGTACCCATGGTTGGTAGTGAAATAACTAGGTTTACTCAAAGGCCTTTTCTCAATATTCTCAAGAAGAAAAGAAAGCTTTAGAAATTGAAACAAAGGCATATTCCACATTAATGATGGCATTGCCCCACAATATTTTCTATCAAGTGGGAAGTATTAAAATTTGTGCATCTTTGTTTCAGCACATTAAAATGAGAAGTATGGGAAATACTGAGGAGAGTAAGAAGGTGATGCTAAAGTTTCCGTTTTGAAATTTTAACTTACTGAAAGGAGAGACTATGAAGAGACGCTTACAAGATTCAATCATCTTATAGTGAGATGAATAAGATGAAGATGGAACCTAGCAAAGATTTTAAGATTGATACTGTGAAAAATGCTCTTCCAAGTTCTTACTCAACATTTTTCATGGTACTTAAAGAAAATAGTTTTTAAGAATGACGATCTTATTGCAAAGGATTTCATGCAGAAGATTGAAGATAGAGAGCGTGACTTGAAATGCCAAAAGTCATCAAAAGAAACTCAAGAACCGACTTTATATGGAGGTTGTTACCTTCGAGTAGTTATGCAGCTCCGATTAATGAATTTCTTACTCAAACTTCACAAGAAGGATCATCTTCCTATAGTGATTGTTGAAACCTCAAATCTTATAATTATAGATTCAGATCTAAGATCTAATACTGTTAAACAGATCTAGTTCATGATTACTATTTAATTGTGTTATATATATATATATATATATATATATATTAGGTGTATTAGGTATATTATGTATAGATTAACGAAGTTTGGATCGAGAGAGAAATTTGACAGAGTGATGTTACGTTAATTCTAAAACTTAAATTAACCAGAGGTATGAACCTCTATATATAGAAGATGGATCTAATTAGTTACACATGCCGTAACGAATTAGCATCCACTTCGTTACATTACAAATACATAACAAGACACATAACGAATCACTTGATTCGTTATGCCTATTCGTCAACATTCCATGACGATTTAGACCATACATAACGAGCTAATATCCCATTCGTTAAACATCCTTAACAAATGGGAGAAACATTAAATTAATAGACTAGTTCGTTTAACATCCTTAACGAACTAGTATTACCTTAACGAACTAGACTTAAATATAAATATCCTTTCCATTATAATAATAAATACAAAATGATAAATACAAAGACTCGAGAGGCAAAACCATGCACTAACAGACACCCCCTTGTCTTGAGCCTTTGTCTTTAACTTATTTGAAGCGCTTCGTCTGCCAGTCCCGACAGCTGTGAATTCCATACTCGTGACACACACGAACGACACGTTGAAACTGCATCGCTCGGTCATAGTCTTCACAACCCTCGATCAATATTTTATTCTTGAATAGCACGTCATTTTTAGTCTCAGTTTTAATTCACAAGCCACATAGGATCAATAATGTTAATCAACTCGGTCTTTAGACCCTTTCGCAAAACAATAACAGCCTCGCCGGTACGATTGTCATAATACCAACTGTTGAACGATAAATAAATATGTTGATTTAGTGTCTTGACTGGTACACGCTTCATCGTATTTGGTGGCTTTACTTTAAGGAAGAGTTTCCTCCATCCCGTTCTTGGATCAATCTCGCCAATACGTTTACAGATTGGAATCTACGTCTTAAAGAAATTAAACCCATGGTTCACCTCAAAGAGCTGATGCTGATGGAACCAATCTGCTCGATAGTTTTACCACAGTTTATGAAAGGTCAACACGCGAGGGTACGAACATCACAACGCGGTAATGAGAGAACGTCAGTAATGTTTTCATAATACCGAACGCCGTTCTCCCAATTCATAATCCAGACCTTTAAGTCAGAATCGTAAATCCATGAAATAATATCACCTCGCACTTTGACACGGCTTTGAATGAAGTTAGTTGATTTGCTTTAGCACGTGTAATGGCTTCCCGCTCCTGTTCTTTATCAACATACATGTACGCCTCAATAATCTTACGAGCAATTTTGTCTTGGTATGCAAACCATCCATGAATATCATCAACGGATGGATCAGGATTTGATTCAATGCTGTTACCTTTACCCTTTGAAACTTTATTCAGATGATCTTCAGTAAATACCGGAGCACCCTGATCAACATTTGATCGTTGAAATAGATCAGGGTATTCCTCAGCCGTTACGCCCTCAATTTCGACCTCTTCATTTTCATAAATAAATGACGTGTTCATCTGAATCGTTGGATCATTCATGACTTCCTCGTCATTCTCAACCTCCACATCATTCTCAGCCTCTAACACATCCAGTTCTACATTACTTAAGCCCACCAGTATAGAAATATGCTCTCGTGTCAAGGACTTATCAACAAATTGTCCCACTTCTATCTCATCAGCATTCACAATACTTTTGACCACCTCCGTACCATCAATAAATATAACAGTATTAACCTTTATCGACTCAATTGCTTAGCATCCGTTGAGTCTTGATAAACGGCCATATGTTCTCGCAAATCACCAGCACCACCCGTAACTGCACCGGAAGATGAACCATGAGCTTGTCTCGGCTCACTACCTCCAGCCCCCGAGGCATCAGGATCTTCCTCGCCATTCTTAAGCTTCTTAAGTGCATCATCCTTGCATATCAGCTGTAAAATGAGATCCTCTTGCTCCTTTATTTTCACCTCCTAAGACGTAACAATCTCACGAAGCTCCTTAGCTTCTCTTTGACAATAGGAGACATAACCCATCATCTTTCGTTGATTGTCCATCATACGCTCATTAGTCATACAGTCACCAGCCATCTGATTTTCATAAAGATGACTTAAGCTCAAGAGCATATTCATTTGTTGATTCTGTCGCATAACATGAAACGATGGAGAGATCGGCTGGACAGGACCTTGAGGATGATTAAGCCTCATAAACGAAATATCCATAGGCGGTGGTGGCATCATCGTCAGTGTTGGTGAAACCACCGATGTTGCAGTAGTAGGCCTTGGCAATGTAGATAAAACAGACTGCGGAATCATGCCAAGCCTAGGATCAGATGTGAGTGTGGTCGTCAATGTAAGTTCCGGGGTGCTAGTAGTAAACGGCACCACCGGTATTGGAATAGCAGATGACCTTGGAGGCTGAACATCAAATGAGACACCAGCACTAGCCGTCACCCTACGTTTAGATGACCCTTCACCAACCACCTCTTTCCCTTTCCGTTTGCGTTGAGCAGCTTGAGCAGCAGCTGCCTCAACCTCATCACGACGTTAGTGATCATCTCCACCTTCATCACCATCGTCACCATCATCATCATCATTGTTCCCACCTTGACCCTATTCACGCTCAGAATCCGAATCATCATGAATCCAGCGATCATCAGAAGGACATACATAATCAGGATAGGATACATGACCAATCAAGCATTTGAACCTTGGTTGAGGATAATGACGATACATCTTCATCCTCCTCAGTGTATCCACTTTCATATGTTCCAACTTCAATACATCATTGCTGAGTGTTGGATAGATCACCAATTCACAAATTGCATCATGAATAAGTAGTTGGATAAACCGTGGATACATTAAGAATTTCTTGCGTCGATTCACTACAAGACAATTCTCTTTGAGATGATAGAAGATCATCTCCAAGAAGTTGAAAGGTTTGTTCAGAATAAACGCGACGAATGCCGATTGAAGCATGATACGACATTCATCAAAACCACCTTTTCGTCCACTAAGGCAATGTAGAAGAACATGTAATAAGTACTTGTATGTGGGACACAAGTACGCCTTGTTATACATGGACATCTCAAGATCACCAGCATAGAATAATCGACCAAATAACCCCCTAATCAATTCTTTATGAAACTCATTCAGATCATCCATAGTGTCACCAAACCTCAACACTCGTTGGATATCCTCAGTTGATATCACAACAGGTCTACCAATAACCTCAGCAGCTATATGATTTTCTGTCTCCACATATCATGTTGTGTTCCAGAATGAACGGATAATACTGAATCGAACCTCAGGATTTGTTGTGACAGCATAGCTAATACGTGAACGACGTATAAAATCTAGCATCTCCCCAAATTTATGTTCGTCAGCAAAGTTCGTTTCGACAAACGCACATATGTTATGTCATTTGTCGAACGGCAGTAAAGGGAGGTCAAATTCTTGTGGTTGCTGCACGGCTTCTTGTTGCTCAGTAGCAAGAGGGTCCTGAACATTCTTTTCACCCATAACTGAAAATAGATAAACCCGATACTTAGTAAAGATAAAATAATATAAAAATAATTTTTTAATAATATTTTTTGATTAAATAAGATTATTAATTTAAATTTTTTTATTTTGTGTTAAATTGGAAATTTCATTCGTTAAATAGTCTGATTCGTTATAATGAACTGGTGATTCGTTATAACGAATTGACTAATTCGTTATCAAGTAAATAATACGAATTAGACCTAGCGAATCAGTGATGAAATAATAACGAATTAAGTATTGATTCATTATCAGTTTTGATGAAAGAACTGATTCGTTAGATTTTAGTAACGAATTGAACACGAAGTAGTTTCAATTCGTTACATTATAATGAATGACCACTAATAAGCTTAATGTTTGACTATAGAGTCCAAGTCATAATTAGCAAGAACACCAACAGTCAAAGGTCTAATATGATAAAATTATCACATAATCGAAGATGTAAATCCAATCAAATGATCCTAAGGATCTCGGAAATACAGCGAACAAGAGTAATGTAATCCATGGTAACGGATTCATGGCTTAAGGTATATAAATTATCAGTTATATGTATAAGTAAAACCCGATGACATAACGATCAATTAACCCTGAAGATGTTCATCAAAACTAACGAAAATCATTACGTTTTGATCCCCATTACCTTGCGAATCTTAAATACGGATCTAAATAAGGTATAGTGATGTTCGAAATTTCTGGAAAATTTGGCCAGAGGTTCTTTGCTTAATTGAGAAGAAAGTGAATAGTGAATGAATGAATGGGTTTCATGAATCCCTATAAGTAACAACTTGGCACAGTTTCCAAGGTAACGAATCACTTGTTTCATTTAAGTTTTAAATAAAGAATCAGTTGATTCGTTATCATAATTGTTACACGTGGCAAACGAATTTAAAGTTAATTCGTTAATAATTAACACGAATAAATAACGAATTGGCATCAATTCGTGCTTAGTTCATGCTTTTAATTCGTTAAGTTATGTATAACAAACTAAGGTCATTTGTTACAGAGTGGCAGAAGCGAAGTTTGTAACGAATTAGCTAACAAATTATATTAATTAGTTATAAATAACCTCATTCGTTATATATGAGTAACGAATTACATTTATTTAATTTTAAGTTGAATAAATAATCAATTAAATAAAAGTTATATAAATTAATAAATAAATCAACGAAATTCTGTATCCCGATGATCAAATACCTTAACAATTTTTACCCAATGTGGTAAATTTTAATACCTTAACGTGTTTTACACTCAAAACACATAACTTGAACAAAATGATTAAATAATATGTAAAAGAAAAGATAAAATCTTTTTGGTATTTTGCATTTTTGTTTCAAAAAATTTACAAGTAAAATATCAGAAAATAAAACATAAAGCAGAAAAGTAATATATTTTTGTGTTTTTGTATGTTTTTAAAAAGTAGTACATATTTTTGGATTTTTGACGAGTTTAAGCAGATAATCATATTGACCAAATTGTCATTCCATCACAGTTTTATATTTCAGCAAAATTATGATTGGCGTTAAGTCGGTCATTGATATTGTTGTCCATTTAAATCTTATAACAAACTTTTAAGTGTTTTTCTGATATGATTAAATGTTCAGTTAAAGCACAGAATATCAGAAACTATCAGCATCTAATCTCGGTTCAAGGTTAATTTGATTTTTACCGTATCACCCCAACTTGACTTAAACCATTATGTTGTCGATCAAAATTTAAATTTATAGAATTGTTTTAGCAATGCATTAAGTTTCCTTTACTATGAGTGAGTATGCACGAGTCCATATGTTGGCTTACATACATTGTATCCCATGGGGTCCGTTTCTTAATGGTATTGAGACACGCGCAAGGAAGGAACAAATGTATGACTAACAGCGGATTTTGATCAAGTCAGTAGTTTAATTTGTACAATGTACGACAATGATCAAGTTTAATGACTTTGGGTTTGCTCTAAAAGCGATTGAAATATTCATGCATATGAATACCCAGATGATTAAGCCGCATAAAGACTCACAGTGTCCAGAACCCAAACGTTTGTTATTTGCTTTATTTTATTTTTGGTGATCAGACAAATATAAGGCTTGAGTATGATAGGCTATTACATTTCTGCCATCCTTACCGAGATTTTTGTTAGAGACTAACACCTCTTTCAATTTGGCATTTCTTTATATTTATATCACATACTTTACTCTAACAGCTTGTTTAAGACCTATCAATGCACCAATGCAATTAAGCACTCAGTCTTTTAAGCTTATTTCTTTCTGGATATTGGATTAGATGATCAATGTACTATCATTTTCTCTTTTTGATTCGAAACTCAATTTTTGAGGAGCATAAAAATAATAAATTCAATCGCCCCAGTCACTTTCAGTCTATAGATTAATGGCTATCCTATCAATCTACAAGTAGACTATTGGACCAAAACATGTAAGCATGTTCCACAAACTTAAATAACTGACTTAATTTTCAGCGACAGAATAAAGTAAAATGCATAACAATCGCCCAAACTACATTACATTTTCAGGTAAATGGCTATCTTAAATTTTTACGAGTAAACATCAGGACCAAACATATACACGTAGATGTCCTTCAAATGTAAGTAATTGTCATAATTTTCAGCGAAAGTATGCAAAAATATTTTTGGATTTTTTCTTTACATACATAAAACATAATCTTTTTGCCTTTTTCGAAATATTTATAAAAGCAAAATAAAAATTCATAAACTTTTTGGTTTTTTGGATTTTTCTATACATACTGAAAAACAATATTTTTCGATTTTCAAAATTTTTAATGTTTTTTGGATTTTCATAGTATTTTAAACAAGAAAACACAATATTTTTGAGTTTTTCAAAATTTTCAATGTTTTTGGGTTTTAACTATACAAACTAAAAGCACAATATTTTTGTATTTTATTTTCACCTCCAAAACCCAAAACAGAATAAAATAAAAGAAAAATAAACTGAAAATAAAGATAATTATCCTTGTTTCAGGATATCAGCAAGGGTTTTTAATCCATTTAAACAAAGCAGAAAGTTAAAACGTGTTTTATCAAATGTCTTGGTAAATAGATCGGCTTTTTGGAAATCGGTGTGCACTTTCTCAAGATCAGTTAATTTCTTTTCAAAACAATCCCGTATGAAATTATATCGAATCTCGATATGTTTCGTTTTAGGGTGTTGTATGGGATTTTTTGTGATACTAATGGCAGCAGAGTTATCAATTAAAATTGGAGTACTAAAAAACTTCAAACCGTAGTCACGCAGATGTTTTTGGATCCATAAAACCTGTGAACAGCAACTCGAGGCTGCCACGTATTCCGCCACAACGGTTGAAGTGGAGACCGATGTCTGCTTCTTACACTGCCAGGAAACAAGCCGGCTTCCTAAGAATTGACACCCTACTGTAGTCGATTTGAAATTGATCTTGCATCCTCCATAGTCTGAGTCGGAAAATGTGGCGTGTTCAAAATTATCGTCCTTGGGGTACCATAACCAGATGTCAGGATGGCCCTTAACCGTTGTCAGGTTAGTCACTCGAGGACTTGCTTGGTACCTAACACATTAACAAACTACAAACATTATATCAGGTCGAGAAGCCGTAAGATACATTAAGGAACAAATCATAGCTCGATAAGGGGTAGGATCGACGGTATCCTCCGATTCATCCGATGATAAATTGTGACCCACGGGGAGAGGAGTTAAAAGGATTTTTTTCGGCAGTTATCTTGAATCGGCTCAAGACATCGTTCACGTACTTTGTCTGGTGAATGAAGATTCCTTTCTCAGACCGATGAACCTGCAACCCTAAAAATAGTTCATCTCTCCCATCGAGCTCATTTCGAACTTTTTTTGCATTGACTTCTCGAACTCCTTACATAACTTGTCATTTGTTGGCCCAAAGATAATGTCGTCGACATATATCTGAATGAGGAGAAGATCATCACCAATATTCTTATAAAATAGAGTACAGTCGACAGTCCCTCGCGTGAAGTCGTTATCATTCAGATGGTCAGCAAGCGTGACTTACCAAGCTCTCGGGGCTTGATGTAAACCATACATGGCCTTTTTTAATCGGTAAACTTTGTCCGGATAATCAGGATCTTCAAAGCCAGGAGGCTGTAAAACAAACACTTCCTCATGTAATTCGACGTTGAGAAAAGCACTTTTCGCATCCATTTGATAGACTTTAATAATCTTGTAAGCCGCATAAGCCTGAAATATTCGTATAGCTTCCAATCTTGCAACTGGAGCATATACCTCAGTATAGTCTATTCCCTCTTGCTGATGGAAACCTTGCACTACAAACCGTGCTTTGTATCTCACGATCACCCCGCGATCGTCTTTTTTACATTAAAATACGCACTTTGTAGTTATAGGCTTCTTAACTCTAGCAGGTTTATTGCTAGGATCCCATACACCCAAGAAGGATCTTCAAGTGCCATACGAGTCGTCGTTGGCTCTACTTGGGATAAGAAGCAAGTGTATTTGGAGAGATTTACGATTCCAAAGGAATGTAAATCAGCATAAGCACACAATATGTTATTCTCACTAGAAGTAGCAACTTGATGACGTGTTTGCACACCTACATCAAGTTCCCTAATGATGTTGTCCATCGGATGATAATTATGAATCCAAAGAGTGGGATTCTCAGGAACAACAACATTGTCTGTTAAATTAGTGAGATTCTCCTCAGCATCATGAGACGATTAACCAATCGCATGTGTTTTAGGAAACGGAGCCGAGGAAGAATCAAAAAAATGACCATCATCAGATGAAATCAAAATAACATCAGATGTATCAGGAAGATCATCTTGTGAAGCATCAACATATACAGAACAAGAAGATCTTGGAGTTAAGAATTAATCTTCTGAATACGCACGAACCAAATATTCATCCGGTTGATCCTCCATTTGAGTATAAGAATTAAATAAAATTTCATAATCAAACTTCCAATCAGGACCTTTTCCATGGGAAGGTGTGGTGTATCTTTGACAATCAACATGGTACCACCCCTCTACATAACCCGAGGTAAAGTTAAATACTCTTTTCTTAGGTGATGCGTAACCCAAGAAATAACCTTTAATAGTTTTTTCTTCGAATTTTCCCGCATCTATCTTCAACATAGTACAAGGACAACCAAATGGTTCCAAGTACTTTAAATTAGGTTTTCTCTTGTTCAGAAGCTCATAAGTCGTCTTTGGAAGCTTCTTCACAGTCAAAACACAATTAAGCGTATAGCAAGCAGTATTCACAGCCTCGTTTCAAAATTAAACAGGAAGCTTAGAATCCGCAAGCATATTTCATGATGCTTCAATCAATGTTCTGTTTTTCCTTTCAACCACCCCATTCTGTTATGGTACGTAAGGAGCACTATATTCACGATGAATTCCCTTTTGAATACAGAAGAAATCCAACACATTGTTCTAAACTCGGTACCATTATCACTTCGAATTCGTCTCACTTTCAGTTTGTATGGTGATTCGATCTTAGTGATTAAGTTTTGAACCAGAATGGGTGTCTGATCTTTTGAACTCATAAATAATACCCACGAATATCTTGAATACTCATCAGTGACAACTAAACAATACCAATCCCCAGCGATACTCTCACGATTCACAGCACCAAACAAATCCATATGAAGTCGTTCTAATGGAGTGTCAATGATATTGATTAACTTAGATGGGTGTGACTTCTTTTTCTGTTGCCCTTTTTACGAACAACACAGTGGTCGGATAATTTAAAATGTTTCAAGGAAACACCTTCAACCAAGTCATTTGTCATTAAATAATTCATCTTCCTGACATGAATATTACCCATCCTGCTGTGCTAGAGAATCGTGTCCTTTTCAATTGCCTTAGAAACAAAACACGTTTTCACAGAAGTTGATACTTTAGAAGACATGTTTAACACATAAATATCATTCAATCGAGGGGATCACAGGACAACCATGTCCTCGGATGACTTATCCCAGTTTATGAATCCGACATTCTTTATCATTAAATACAATAGTGTATTTCTTATCACATATTTGTGACACATTTAATAAATTATGATCAACTTTATCACAATAGTTGACTTTTTCAAACGTGATACTTCCATTTGACACATCACCCTCTTTTGTGATCATACCTCCCGAATTTCCAGCAAACGCAGCATACCCTCCTTGTATATTTTTTACATTTGTTAAAATATCAATGTTGCCAGTAATAGGACGAGAGCATCCACTATCCATAATCCAGTTTTCACCCGAAATGGTCTTGGATGAGCCCTACACATGAAAAGAAAATGATTAGTTCAAAAAGGCAGCCCAGGGCTATGTCTTGGGCACCTCTTGAGTTTCTCTTGGAAGCTTAACATTAAGTGAATCTGAAAGCTGTTTAGCTACTTGTGAGTATGTCACAGGTCTTTTTGACTTTCGTCATAAGTAAGCAGCGTGAACAATATTCGCGTTCACATTTTTACAAATCGGTTATGTGGGTACAAATTTGGGTTTAACATAACTTACATTCTCATTAACATGAATCACCTTTCGAGGATTCACATCGGAAAACATAATGTGAGTTTCATCATCAAACGACGCTGGTCGTCTTAAAATCTCCTTGATCAAAGGAATGGGTTTAGATTGTTCCTTGATAAATGGATGAAGATGTTGAGATTTCTTCAATCCACAGTCTCTAACAACTTGACCATGTTGACCACAGAGAAAGCATGTTCTCATGTCAACACGTTCATGTGATGGTTTAGCCGAAACATGTGCAGTTGAAGGTTGATGATAAACTCCGGCAATTGGACCCTTATCCAAGTCATCAAAAGTCACAGATTTCCGTTTCATATAAAAATCCAAATTTTACCAATTTGAAAAGCTTTGTAAAGAATTAGTTCCATTTGACTTTACAAACTGAACATTTTTAGCAGATTTTAACAAACTTTTTTCTTTTATCACCGGATCTACCACTTTTGTTCTCTTAGATTTCACAAACTTGTTTTCAAGGTCTCGTACCTTAGAAGTTTCATTGTGAAAGACACTGTTAATCAATTCGGGTTTGATGATATCTAGTGGAATGTATTTCTTAGTGAACATTGTGCTTATTCCTTTAAGCTTAAACACACGACCAGTTGATGGCTTAGGAGTAGCAGGATTGATAAAACGCATCAAATCCTCATCAGAAATTTTAGGTTTTTCTACTTTCTTGGCCTTCACTGGTTTAACCTTAACTTGTTCCTCCTTTTTCACTAGAGTTGTGGGTGAACCATACACAGCCTCCTCAAATTCATGAGGTTCACATAAAATGTGATTCGAACTTGGAATGTAGTGGTTTTTGTGTATCACTTTTGGTTCAAACACATCCTCAATTATAACTTTCTCAACATTCTCAACAAAAACGTTGTTGCTTTCCACATGATGTTTTTGAGTTGATGATTGGGCTTTAACATTATCGGTTTTTACTGGTTTAGGCTTTTCTGAAACAACAAATTCATTTACAATCACTTTTCTTATTTACTAGCAAAAGTATTTGCAGTATAATCATTATGAAATGGTGGTTGTACTTCAAAAAAACCTACACCTTTTTTAAAAACTTTTTGCTTACTAGATACTTCGATTATTTCATTTAGCAAAAATGATGAATTTCTAAATTTGCCCAACTTATTTTTCAACTCAAGAACTTCATTCTCAAGCTCAGTTATCTTAGAACGATGTTTCAAGATTTCTTGAATTTATGATCGTTAATTGTCATTTTGACTGACAACTCAGCTTTGAGATCATGATTACTTATCGACAATGCTTCAATTTTCTCCCTAGATCTTATTTGAGATTCTAAATATTGTCTATAGGTATCCTTAAGCGAAGCAATTTCTCTCACTAAACAATCATTATGATTTTTCAATGATTCTAACTTAGGCTTATTTTTCTCACAATCAACACAAGAAACAGAAGAACTAACCTCGTTAATTTTGGCCATACAAGCAAAGGCAGTTGGTTGCATCCCATATGAGTCATCAGAATCAGACTCAGTATTATTGTCAGAAGATAGCTCATTACCACTTGCATCTTGAAAATTTTCATTTGACTCAAACATAACCAAGTTAGCTTGATTGTCGTTGCACAACAACCTTTGTGACCAATCAGTTCCATCCATATCAGATAGAAAAGTTTGTGATCCAGAAGCAGATGGTTTATTTCCATAAGACTTATCAGCATCATTATTATTTTTCCTAGAAGAACTTTAATCTTGACTTCGAGGACCACTGTACTCCTTCTTTGGTTTGTCACACTCCTTGGGAAAGTGTCCAAACTCTTGGCAGTTATAACACTTAACTTTCAATTTATCAAACCTAACCTTCTTGTTTAATGATGGAAGATCTTTGCAAGTCCTTTGCATGAACTTTTTCATTTTTCTGACTATCATTGCCATATTCCATTTTAAATCCATGAGCTCCAAATCATCAGTGTCGATTTGATCATAATCTTCATCAGTTAACTCACTTGTGGCAATTTTACTACTAACCAAATTCTCATAGAAGTCATGAAGGCACACAAAAAAAGAAAAATTTTGTTCAGCCTATTTCATGTTCACATTGGGTGGTGCTGAGAATTGATTTGCAGTAGCCGAAGTTCCAGAACTACTAGAAGATCCAGAACCTCCGTAAGCAAAGAAACATGCACGTGTATCACTATAAGTTGTTGTTGAGTTCTCATGTGCATTTTGAGTGAGAAATGCAGTGATCGGAGCAACTGTTGAGCTTAAAGGCATACTACCACCATAGAAAGCTGGATCTTGACTATCTTTAGATGACTTTTGACATTTTAAATCATATTCTCGAGCTTCAACCTTTTGCATAAACTCAGAAGCAGTTAAATCTTCATTTTTGAAATAGTTATTCTCTTTTATTGTATCTATCTTATCAGTTCAGATGGTTCAATCATTAACTTGTCCATTTCAGCGATTAAGTGGTTGAAATGGGTAGTCATTTCCTCAATAGTTTCACCTTTGTGTAAGTTAAAGTTTCTAAATTGGAACTTTAACATCACTTTTTTACTTTCCTCAGTATTATCCATACTTCTCATTCTGATGTGTTGAAATAACGATGCAGTAATCTTGATGCTTCCCACTTGATGGAATATATTATCAGGTAAGGCCATAGTAAGAGTCGAATAAGCTTTTGTTTAGATCTCTAAAGCCTTTTTCTCCTCTTGAGAATATTGTGAAATAGCTTTAGGAGTGAATCCAGTAGTTTCATCTCCAAACATTGGTACAATATAAATTTCATCAAGACAATAGAAACAATCAGGATGAACAGAACCAAGATGAGCACGAAAACGAGGTTCCTATTTAGCAAAGTCACTAAATTTCATCAGTCGAGGTCACTTGGAATGAGATCCAATTTCGGTATCCAATTGTAACATTTTTTGCATGAGTGCATTTTCAGAAGCTAACGCATAAAAACCAGCCATTGTAAACAACCAAGTTTATTTTAATTTAAAATCAAACATCAAGGACTAAAAGTGGAAAAATTGTAACGAATTGGAATCAATAGCTGTAACTAACTGAGAACTGTGATTGTAACGAACCGGATATAACGAATCAAAGACACGAAATTTATTTTTATTTGAATAACGAACCTGGAACAGTATCACAACAAATTAGCTTATAAAGAGTTAATAACAAATCAATGACACGTCACTAACGAATCAAGTCAACCAGGTCAACAAATCGAGTTGACGAATCAAGTAGACGAATCAACTTGACAAATCAGATTGACGAATTAGTTTGACAAATCAAGATGACGAATCAGGAATAGTTGATAATGAATCAGGTTGACGAATCAAATTAACGAACCAGTTTGATGAATCAAGGTCACGAATAAGGAACAATGAACAAACCAATAACAGTGTACAATGAATTAGATTGTTAAGCAGTTATAACAAACTCTGCCATGTGGCAAAAGTTTGTTAGAAAATAGGTTAACGAATCAGACCACGTGTCTGAGGAATCAAGTAAAGTGAATTAAACTTGATTAACGAACTAAGATAACAAATTACTAAAGTTTAACGAATCTCCAACATATGATGAAGATCTTCAAATCTTCATCATCAATTCCAGAAATCTGGAAAACTTAAGAACACACAAAACCAACACAAATCCGTAATACTACCTCGATATAACACCAAAACGTCCAAGTAATATATCAATTTACTCGTACACACATCGCGAACCCAAATCACAACATCTCGTACACTATCTTAACCAAATCCGAATACAATTGAGCCAAAATCAATCTCTGTTCCGGACAACTCAGATCCAAACCAAAATCAAACATACCCATTCCAATTACCAATTCCAATCACACAAACTCTCCTTATACCTTACCAAACACTCATCTATCTCAAATCAATCTATAATCAACCAATTCAATTGAATTCAAATTAATTTTAATACGACCGAAAAACAACAGAAAATTCTTCAATTATCAACCAATAACACAATAAAGAACAATCGAACGACCGAAAGCTCTGATACCACTTGTTGAAACTTTAAATCTTATAATTATAGATTCAGATCTAAGATCTAATACTATTAAACGGATCTAGTTCATGATTACTATTTAATTGTGTTATATATATATAATAGGTGTATTAGGTATATTATATATAGATTAACGAAGGTTGGATTGAGAGAGAAATTTGACAGAGTGATGTTACGTTAATTCCAAAAATTAAATTAACCAGAGGTATGAACCTCTATATATAGAAGATGGATCTAATTCGTTACAATGCCGTAACAAATTAGCATCCACTTCGTTACATTAAAAATACATAACAAGACACATAACTAATCAGTTGATTCGTAATGCCCATTCGTCAACATTCCATGACGAATGAGACCATACATAACGAATTAAGATCCCATTCGTTAAACATCCTTAACGAATGGGAGAAACATTAACTTAATAGACTAGTTCGTTAAACATCCTTAACGAACTAGTGTTACCTTAACGAACTAGACTTAAATATAAATATCTTTTCCATTATAATAATAATAATAAAGACAAAATGATAAATACAAAGACTCGAGACGCAAAACCGTGCACTAATAGTGATCCAAATGTATGTTTCATGGCATCTGGTTCTACTGATAATTCGAGTGGATCAACTGCTAATGTCTTCACTGCACCACCGAATGTTAACATGAAGGAGTTTGAACAGAATTTTGCTTTCCTTTGTGCATTCATGACATCTTATAAAAACTTGGTGGGTAGCAAGATTGGTACAAGTGAATTAACTGAAGAAGATTATGATTTAATTGATCCTGATGATCTAGAGTTAATGGACCTCAAATGGAACATGGCTATGATTGTACGAAAAGTGAAGAAGTTTATGCAACGAATTGGTAAAGATTTTCCATCATTGAACAAACGGGTTGGCTTTGTTAAATTGAAGGTTAAATGTTATAATTCTCAAGAGTTTGATCATTTTTCTAAGGAATGTGATAAGCCAAAGAAAGAATACAATAGACCCCGTTCTCAATACAGAAGTTCAGGAAAGACTTTTACTAAAGTGAAAGATAAAACTTCATGGGGAGATTCTTTAGAGGTTGCGGGATCACAAGCTTTACTCACAGTTGAAAGGATTGATTGGAATCTACGACTGTTGGGCAATGGTAATCAAGCCAATCTTGCAATGTTTGATCAAGTGGACAATTTTCAAGATGCTAGTGGAGTGGCATTGGCTTCTGAAAGTGAAGTTGAAATGAAATCAGATTCAGATGTTTCTTGCAACATGAAACCGACTACTTTTACTTGCATGGCAAAAATCGACGAGGTCAGTTCTTCATCTGTTTCTGTTAAATTATCAGAATATGTGACTTTCTCAAAATGATTCACTAATCAAAGAACTTGCTTCGATCAAGGATACATATTGAAAATCATTAGTGTCACAAAAGAAATCTAAGGATAAGATTGAGAGATTGTCTGTAAGTAATCATTAACTAAAAGCAGAAATTTTAGTGAAAATGACCATTAATGAAAAACATTTCCAAGAAATTCTCAAACAAAGAACTACGATAACTAGCTTGAAAATGAGATTCTAGAGTAGAAAGGCAAATTAGACAAGTTTAGAAATTCATCATTTTTGTTAAATGAAACATTGAAGTATCTGGTAAATAAAATGGTTCTAAAAACGGTTTAGGATTTGTTGAGATTCCTCCACCATTCCATGATGACTATTCCCAAAATCCGTTTGCGGGAAAAGAAGAAGTTGTAATTGAACCAGTCATTCATGTAGAGAAACCGAAACAAAGTGACAAAGAGAAATTTTTCTATAAAATCTGCAACTCAAGAACCACATATTCAAAATAACAAAGTCCTTTTTGAGAAAGTTATTATTGAGGATGTAGTTAAACCATAAATTGTACACCACAAATCAAATATTCAACATTTGAATCACATTTTGTGTGAACCTCATGAATATGAGAAAGCTATGTATGATTCAAGCACATCTAAAATAAAAGAGCATAAGCCATCTAAGGTTAAAGCTAAGACATCAAAAAAAACAAAAATTTCTAATTTAGATTTAATGCGCTTCATCAATCCAGCTTCTTCTAATGAAAACATTGGTCGAGTGTTTAAATTAAAAGGTCTTAGAAAAGTGTTCACTGAAAAAGACAATCCACTTAATTTGATCAAGCCTGAGTTGGTTGAGAGTGTCTTTAACAATGAAACTTCCAAGATTCGAGATCTTGAGCATGCATTTGCTAAATTTAAAGTATAAAACACTACAGATTCATTTGTTAAATCCAAACATCTACTAAAATATCTTAAGAAAGTTCAATTTGATAACTCAACTGGAACTGACAAGTTACAGAGTCACTCTAATTGTTCAAACCTTGATTTTTATATGAAAAAGAAATCTGTTACGTTTGATGACTTGAACAAAGCGTGTGTCCCTGGTGTTTCTCATCAACCTTCTGTTGCACCAGTTTCTGTTAAACCACAACCGATGTTTGTTGACATTAGAACATGCTTCTTATGTGGCGAACGTGTTCACGTTGTAAGAAACTGTGGAATGAAGAAATCACAGAATATTCATCCGTTTATCAAGGAACAATCCAAACCAATTCCTTTGGTTACAGAAATTCTGAAAAGACCCATGTCTTGTGATGATGAGACTCACTTCATGTTTTCTAACGTGAATCCACACAAGGTGATTCATGTTGATGAAAGCAAGGTTAATTTAAAACCCAAATTTGTTACTATGGAACCGACTTATACAAATGTGAACACAAATGTAGTTCAAGCTGCATACTTGAGACGAAAGTCGAAAAGACCTGTGACTTATTCACAAGCATCTAAAAAACATTTAGATTCAATCAAAATCAACTTTTCAAGTGAAATTAAAGAGGTGCCCAAGAATGAGGCATGGGTTACCTTTTTGAATTAATCATTTTACCTTAATGTGCATAGTTTATCCAAGACTATATCTGGTAAAAACTGGATTATGGATAATGGATGCTCTCGTCATATTACCGGCAACATAGACCTACTAACCAATGTCAAGAATATTCAAGGGGGTTATGTAGCTTCCGCAGGTAATTCTTGGGGAATGATTACAAAAGAAGGAGATTTTTTGAATGCTCGTATTAAATTCGAGAAAGTAAATTATTGTGATAAAGTGGATCACAATTTGCTGAGTGTGTCTCAAATATGTGATAAAAAGTACGCCACTTTATTTACTGACAAGGAGTGCATAATACTCAACCAGGATATGTCATTCCAGAAGACATGGCTGTTATGCGGTCTCCTCGGTCAAATGATATTTATGTACTTAATATGAGTACTAAGGTATCGACTTCTACTTCTGTTGAAACATTTTTTGTCTCAAAAGCAACTAAGAAATACTCGATTCTTTGGCATAGATGTATGGATCACATTCATGTCAGAAAAATGAATTATCTGATAGCAAATGATTTGGTGGACGGGGTTTCCCTGAAACACTTCAAGTTGACTTATCACTGTGTTGCATGCAAGAATGGTTGGCAGAACAAGAAGTCACACCCATCTAAGTTAATTAATTCCATTGATACTCCTTTTGAACGACTTCATATGGATTTTTTTGGTCCTATGAATCGTGGGAGTATTGCTGGAGATTGGTGTTGTCTAGTTGTTACTAATGACTATTCTAGGTACTCATGGGTGTTATTTATGAGTTCTAAAGATCAGACACATGTTCTTGTTCAAAATCTAATCACAAAGATCGAATCACTTTACAAAAAAAAAAGGTGTGCCGTATTCGAAGTGATAATGGTACGAAGTTCAAAAATACTGTATTGGTGCTCCATATATACCACAACAGAATGGTGTTACTGAACGGAAGAATTGAATATTGATTGAAGCATCTAGAACGATGCTTGCAGATTAAAATCTTGTTTTCAAATTTAAATGAAGCAGTGAATACTGCTTGCTACACGCTCAATCGTATTCTGACTGTGAAGAAGCTGAAAAAGATGAGTTATGAGCTTCTAAACAATCAAAAGCCTAATTTCAATTTTTTGGAACCTTTCGAGTGTCCTTGCACAATGTTAAAAAGAGATGCGGGAAAATTTGAACAAAAAGCTATTGAAGGTTACTTCTTGGGCTATGCACCGCCTAAGAAACATGTCTTCAACTTCACTTCGGGTTGTGTTGAAGAGTGGTACCATGTTGATTGTCAACGATACACAACGCCTCCTTCCGGCAAGGGTCCTGATTGGATGTTTGAAAATGAGATTTTATTTAACTTATTCACTCCCATAGTTGATCTTCCTTATGAAGACTTGGTGCATGCGTATATGGAAGATCAAGTGTTTTCCACACCAAGAACTTCGACTTCTAATTATAATAACATTCAATAAGATGATAATCATGATTCATCTGATGTTATTTCTATTTTATCAGATGATGGTCATTTTGTTGATTCATCTTCAGTACCGTTTCCAGAAACTCATGAGGTTGGTGAATCATCTCATGATACTGAAAAAAAACCTCACTAATTTAACTTGCCTGAGAATCCGACCCTTCGGATTCACGCGTATCATCCCCAGGACAACATTATTGGTGATCTTGATGCTGGTGTTCAGACACGTTATCATATTGCTAGTTCTAACGGGTCTAATGTATTGTGTGCGTATGCCAATATGCATTCATCAGGAATCATAAATCTCGCAAAATACACTTGCTTTCTTTCTCAAATGGAACCGACGAGTGTTTAAATGGCACTTGAAGATTCATCTTGGGTATAAGCAATGCAAGAAGAGTTGCAACAGTTTAATCAAGTGGGTGTTTGGGATCTTATTAATAAGCCGGATAGAATTAAGAAGCCTATTTTGACCAAATGGGTCTTTAAATGTAAGAAGGATTATCATGGAGTCATCATCAGAAATAAAGCACGTTTTGTTGTGCAAGGGTTTTATTAGCAAGAAGGCGTAGACTACACGGTAGTATATGCTCATGTTGCACGATTGGAGGCAATACAAATATTTTTCGCCTATGCAGCTTTCAGGTATATTAAAGTTTATCAAATGGACGTCAAGAGTGTGTTTCTCAATGGGGAACTTCATGAAGAGATGTTTGTGAAATAGACTCCTGGTTTTGAAGATCCGTACTATCCTTACCTTCTTTATCATTTAAACAAGGCTCTTTATGGTCTACACCAAGCCCCAAGAGCTTGGTACGGCACGCTTGCTGACCATCTGAAGGATAGTGGCTTCAAACGAAGAATTATGGATTGTACCCTCTTTTACAAAATTGTAGGAGAAGATATGTTCCTTGTCCAAATATATGCCGATGACATTATATTTGGTTCCACAAACGAAAAGCTGTGTACGGATTTTGAGAAGTCAATGCAGGCGAAATTCGAATGAGCTCAATGGGGGAGATGAATTTTTTCTTAGGCTTGCAGGTTCATCAGTATAATGCTGGAATTTTTTTCATCAGACGAAGTATGTTAACGACGTCTTGAGCCAATTCAAGATAATTTTCGAAAAATTCACTTCGACGCCTCTTCCCGTGGGTAACAATTTGGCACCGGATGAATTGAGGATACCGTTGATCCTACCCTTTACCGCTCTATGATAGTTTGTTTAATGTATCTAACTACTTCTCGTCCATATATCATGTATGCTGTTTGTTTAAGTGCCAGGTACCAATCGACTTGTAAGGCCCCGTCACCGGTGCCTCACATTTGGACGTTGGATTTACTCATAAACGTTGTTCTAAATATCAGAGTTAATTAAAACATTCACGGAATATTAAAACATTCAAACCAATATATTACATAACCATCCTTTCTTGTCTTAATGGGCATTCAGATTATTTAAACATAAAACATTATCTTTAATATAACATAACATTTCTTGAGATGCCAGCTCCTTCAAGATCATGCCATGTGCTTCCCCTCATGCAAGCTGCCTCATTCTACTCACCCACGTGCATACTAAAAGTCAGCTACGCTGAGTGAGTTCAAGTTAATCATACAAGATACAATATGTTCTCATACTTGCACACGTGCCTGAAGGAGTGTACATTAATCATACTAATTCTACGTAAATAACTATCCACCATATTTAAAGAGACTTCAAAGATATTATAAGGGTCTGGTCCCAACCATCACAGATATTATTAGGATCTAGTCCCTACCATCACAGATATTTTTAGAGTCTGGTCCCTACCATCACAGATATTATTAGGGTTTGGTCCCTACCATCACAGATATTATTAGGGTCTGGTCCCTACCATCACATATATTATTAGGGTATAGTCCCTACCATAACAAATATTATTAGGGTCTGGTTCCTTTGTTTCATGAAACTGTACCATACCTGTTCTTACATACTTTCCTTGGTAATACGTGCAATCTCCGAAGAGCGTTCACGTACCATCAACATATCATACATACATTATGCATACATCATATATATTCATACATACATATTATCTTACCTCATACATATAAATCACATGCAATATCCGAAGATCGTTCACGCACCGTCAAGCAATCATCATACATAAATCATACAAGGCATACACTTACCACTCAAGGTAAGTGTATTAACTATCATATCGAGTATGCACACAGCCCCGAAAACATAACAAGGAAGTGGGGATAGAGACTCACCTGAAGTCGGTTACGTTCACCGTTTATGGTAATCCCTTTCTTGAGCTGTGCACGGCTAAATGTATAATATGTACATGCATTAATTAACTATCATTACTCATCTCACGCTTCTGGTCTAATTATAACCCTCAACGAACGGGGGTCCGGGGGCAGCGCCCCTGGCATCGGGGTTCTAGGGGCGGCAGCCCCTAGCGGGGTCCAAGGGGTAGAGCCCCTGGCTAGGGTCGAGCTGCCAGGTCAGCTTGGAAAAATTTTATTTTCATTAACTGTCTTAACACATTTTCCATTAACATTTTAAGTTATCTTCTAAGTTGGGCTTATTTACTAAGCCTAAGGTAATGGGCTTAACATTTGTGGATTTAGTTAATTCAGGCCCAACTGTTCACTATCTGGGCCCAACTGTCCATCTGGGCCCAACTGGATTCAGGCTCAAAACCCAACCTAGAACTGGCCAGCCGAGAATCAAATCATGACCGAGAACTCAGGTTTGACCGAGAACTCAGGTTTGACCGAGATCTCGCGTTTACCGAGAACCCCAGTCACCGAGAACCCTCGTTGACCGAGATCCTGTATCTGGCCGAGGACATGAGTTGGGCGAGAGCCCTCAATCTTGGCCGAGAACACCCAGCTCACTCATTTTTTCTATCTTATGATTCTGCCTTGCCCAGATTACTTGATTCATGGTTCAAATCATGAACTTTCAACCCTTTATCATCATCATCATTCATACCCGTTTACACCCATTACTTATCACAGCTTCAAGATCTATCCCGTTTTAGGCATAAAGTTTGGACCTTTATAGATTAAAAACGTTCTAGGCTAGATCTAGGGTTCATCTTTGAGCCGTATCTAGCCATTAGTCCATTACGTCCATTTTAAGCATCAAGTTTGCTACTTTATGATTTAACTAGACCCAATCTATTCTATGTTTAAGTTTCATGACTAACCGTTCATAAAAACGTAAGCTTTAAGGTCAAAGAACATACCTTTTGATGTTTCTAAGGCCACGGCTAGCTTTATTTATGGACTTGGATCGTGTATCTAGCTTGGATATCAAGGATTTATCAAAGACCTTTGCTCGTTTGATCTCGGATCTTGATTTCTCTCTTACGGCCGAAAATAGGAAGGTTGTGTGTGTGTTATGGAGGTGTAGGGAGAATAAGAAGGATAAGATGGATGAAAATGGAAAGATTTAGGGTTTAAGGGTTTTTATACTCACTTAAGCCCATGGACCTAAGGCCCATCTTTCCTTTTTAGTCCATAATTAACTCCATCTATTTAGCCTACTTATCTCTCTTTCTTTATTATTTATTATTCTCTCAATAACTCAAGTAAACATTTCCGCATGAAAATTAAATATAAAATATTATTATTTGAAATTTTAGGGTGTTACGCGAGTCCCCGAGTGACTCATATGTTGGTAGTTAAACATATACTTCACAATCTAAGGGGTAATCCTGACACTGGGTTATGGTATCCCAAGGATGATAGCTTTGATCTCACTGTGTTTTCCAATTCGGACTACGGAGTTGCAAAATCAACTTCAAGACAACTACGGCGGGTTGTCGATTTCAAGGATGCCGGCTTATTTCATGCCAGTGTAAGTAGCAGACAACGGTCTCCACTTCAACCGCAAAAGCAGAGTATGTTGCAGCATCTATTTGCGGTTCACAGGTTCTTTGGATCGAGCAACACTAGCGGGATTACGGTTTGAAGTTTCTTACTACTCCCATATTTATTGATAACTCAACTACAATTTGTATCACGAAGAACCCTGTGCACCACTCTAAGATGAAGCATATTGAAATTAGATATCATTTTATCCGTGATTGTTTTGAAAAAAAAAATAATCGATATGGAGAAGGTGCAAATGGATTTTCAAAAAATTGATCTTTTTGCCAAAGCCTTTGATAAACTCGTTTTAAATTTTTGCTTGGTTTAAACAGATTAAAGACTCTTGTTGATATCCTTAAGCTCAGATAGTCAGTTTATAGTTTGTATAGACTTTTATTTGATTTTGGTTATTTAAATATTTTGGTTTTTGGGGGAGAAAAAAGGATAAATACAAAAATAATGTGATTTCTATTTGAATAGAGAAAAACCAAAAACATTCA